>NC_056749.1:142190099-142322599 GCF_019279795.1 Protopterus annectens | reverse complement strand
TGTGTGGAGTCTGCATGTCCTCTGTGCATTCATGTGGGTTTCCTCTGGGTGCTCTGGTTTCCTCCCATGTTACAAACACATGCGTCTGGAATGTTTCTCCCTGGGCCTCTACTGAAAATGTACTCATTCTAAGTCAGACTTTCCTAGTAAGCAAGTAAATAAATAAGTAAACACTATTCATTACCACTCCAGAACAAATACCCAGTTAAGATGAATTTAGAATAGAAAAGTGCTTGTCTAGACAAAGCCAAAGCAAGTACCTACAAATCAAGTTGAAGACCAAGGCTAATGTAGTAAGCATGACATTTAAATTCAAAAGTACTGTGTGTGTCCTACACTTACATTTCAACGTCTCAGAGCAAGAAATCTGGACAAAGCCATAAATAAAAGTGGGACAAAGGCCCACAAATAGAGACAAATTTTAAATATTGGTCTTACAAACTTATAAAGCTGATAGAATAACACGTTTTATATTAGCATGAATTTTCTGGAGGATATTAAGTCTAAAACTGAAATGTATTTCCCTATTTCCTAACTTTAATCTTTAACGATCTGCCAATAATTTGCCAGAAAACTACAATTGGTCCAAAAAATATGAGGACAAAATGTGGGAAAATCTGTACAGTACAGAAGTATGGTCCCACACGTTAGCTCTGTAACCACACTTCCTTACCCCAGACAGCGTTTTTATCTTTAATCAATGATCCCTTGGATTTGCATAACTTTGCATGATACACTATTCACCTATGTCACTTTTGTAATGACCACCACATTTTAAAGTTTTTACCACTGGAAATTCCTAAACAGCAAAGTCATCTATGGCCTTTTCTCATTTTCACTTAAATATTTGGCAACTCGTGGGTCTTTTGCATATCAGTGGCAGTAATAACAGAGAAAAATAATGAGCGTATATTTCAGGAATCTTTATATTGCTGGCAGACAGAAGGCATGAATTAAGGGATGAATGTCTGTAGCTAAACAATTCTTAGTTTTTGTAAATGCAGCGTAATTTAATAGTTTAACAACTTTCTACATCTGTGAAAAGACTCATTAGTGTGAGTGAAAAAAAAAGCAGAGAACAACATAAAGCAAAGAACATGCATCTGTAAGTCACTAGAGAGCATTTCATTTTGACAAGCAACTGTAAAATGTGAGCATTAATTCTGAAAACTGCCATTATAGGTGGATGGAAAAAGATCTTGAAGTAGATTGTAGTTTAATATAATGTGATTTTGTGAAGACAGATAATGTATTTCTGGGAAAGAGAAAATTTAGCTAAAAAATTAACAGCTCAATATCACCCTTCCCCCAAACTGCAACCATTTCTATACTATGGACAAAACAGACATAAAAAAAAGTATTACAGGATCATTACTACTATTAGAACATCAACATAAGAAAAACATGTTTTTTTCCCTGTTTCTGACTACAGTCTCCTTTAAAGAACAGATTAAGAGCAGAGGGCATAGACAGAAAACAAACAGCGTTGAGGAACCCCAATGTCATACTCTTGACAATTACTATAAAGAAAAATATGGAAGAGTTAAACAGCAGTCTGCTTACTGATAAAGCTGGTGTATAAATGTTACATTTCTTCATTTTTAAGCAAGACAGTGTGAAAATGTGAGTAAGCCCTAAATGTGGCATCTAGTAGTCATAGTAAATGTGTATAAAAGATCTGATTTACAGCACTGTACAGATAGAGTATCTTTTTGGGGTGGTAGCAGCCATGGTGGTGCAGTGGTTAGCACTGTCACCTCACAGCAAAATCCTCAGCTGAGGTACCTTTTGTGCGGAGTCTGTATGTCCTCCCTGTGGTCGCGTGGGTTTCCTCCGGGTGCTCCGGTTTCCTCCCACATCCCAACGACATGCTGTAGGTGGATTGGACACTCTAAATTGGCCCTAGGTATGGGTGTGCGCGTGTGTGCATGCCTTGTGTGGAAGGTTGGGTGCGGGCTGGCAACTCGACACCATAAAACTCTACTGCCAATCATGAGAGGACAGGTGATCCGCTGTGGCGACCCCTAACCAGGAAAAGCCAGAAGAAGAGGTCCTTTAAACAAAAGAGTATACATCAATTTATTTTGTGACATGCTGCTTCTAGTATAGGGGTAATGTGTCTTTAAAAATGTGAGTTACAGGATGGACTCTTCAAATATTTGCACAAAAAGTAATCAAGCAAGCATTATATATTAGTCAGCTTAATAAGGCACTGTTTATCAACAATAAGGCTATATAAAGTAGCAGCCTGGAGGGCTAAATCCTGGAACTTCATAACTGGAGGGTCAAACTGTACAAGCTAGAATTTGCATGGAGGACCATGAAAGCATTAAAGTGCGAGAGCCTGTTTGAGTCTAACCTGTGCAAATTTACTTGAAATAAACATTTGGAGCTCAGAATTGTGATTGGGGCCTAGTCAAGGCCTATTGCGTGGGACTTTTTTAAGACAGTCTGTACTCAGGCTTTTAGACTGTAATTCTGCTTGACAGAAAACAAACCAAAGGTACTGTTTCCTTTTTGTTTGACCCAAGTGGCCTATTACTTTTTCTTTCCTGTGACTTTATAAAACAAACTTGTATTCAGACCTCTCAGCTGTAGGGATTTTCGTGTCATGTTTTTGGTCTGTTTCTCAAGAAATATTGGGTTTTCTGGCAAATCACTCAGGACTGAAGTCAGAAAATAATGACAGACACTTGAGTTTCAGACTTCGTACCTTTTAGATAGTGCATGCTAATTAAAATCTGTTATTCTAGCAACTTTCTAAGTTTATAAGAGCAGCATTTAAAAATTGTCCCTATTTTTGGGGCTCTACCTCGTGATTATTTAAGTTTTTGTACAGATTTCTTTTGCTAAGAAGTTGAGAGCTATGTATTTTATGGAAGTCCTGCCTCCAGTTTCTTCTTGGATATTTCACTTTCCATACCGATTATTTACATTTCTACACTGCTATTTTAATATAACTGTCTACTTGACTTCATTTTTTTAACCACATTCTTAAAATTCACTTTCTCTTCCACCCTTTAATCCTTTTATGTTGTAAATCCCCTGTATTCTAAATGCAATAGGCAACTGTGCAAAATACACACGTGCTTCCTTTCACTAGCAAGGCTGGCAAATGAAGCAAATCATGTACTGTACAGTAACACAGCCAACAAATAAAGGTTGTAGGAACAAATTCCAAGCCCCAAGGGATCATCTAGCTGATTTGCTTATCACTACTTTATTGCCAGGCCAAGACAAGATTGTACATTGTTAAAAAATGTTAAATTAGAATTCATGAAAGCTGTGAGAGAAACTAATATGTCGTCTTCATAGAAGTAATTTGGCCAGCACTGAAACCAGCTATATTACAGGAAGGAATCAATCAGAAAACAAGTAGAGTGTAAATTACTGCTAGTACAGAGTGCTCAGTCCCTTTGGAAAGGTCTAAGGAAATCATCTGAGACTTGATACCAGAAGTACGAAAAGCGAGAATGCATAATTTTATTATTATTCATTGTATGACAGTTTTTAATCAATGTCAGTAGAAAAGGGATCAGCTTCTTAAACCTAAAATTTCCATTTATTCCCATTATTAGTGTTCTGCTTAAAAATCAGTGGAACACGGTCCTGTTCTTGGAATGACAGCTAAGCAGCTGCTGCCAATAATGGTTTACAGGTAAATAAACATTTTTTCAAGCAGTCTGCCTTGTGTTAAAACCTCAGTCATGTTATTCGTTAAACAGTAAAACTCTTTTTTTCCCTTCATTTTATACTAATGGCCCCAGGAAATAACTCTCTACAAGGTATCAAAGATGGGTTGCTACAATGTGTATGCATCCTTTTCTTTGCCCTGGCGTCTGTAAGCTTTTTAGGGTACTTGACCTTTCATGATGGTTACAAAGGTGGAAGCCTAAAGGCGAAGGCTGATTATGTGAAACAGACAGCTAATAGTAGCCACTTCTCTTTGTAAACATTTAGATAAAGAGGTTTAACTCTCTCTCTCCCTGTCTGCCCCAAGCCTAACCACGTTTTACAAAACATGCACATCTTCTGCTGTTTAGAAAGCAAAGGATGAAAATCCGAACCTATACTATTTGACATGCGAGATGCTGTCCACTGGAATTCCCTCTCCAATGCACTGTTATGATTTTAAAGACTTTACACTCCTGGAGGGACTTTTCCTTTAAGCTTCTACCTGTCTGATGATGTTTTTCCCCAAATGCTGAATGGTTTTTGAATGCAAAGCACTTTGCAGAATATCTTACATTCAGAACAAAAAGGTTAAGATCAGATTCTCTAAAAACGGTAAAGAAAGCATTAGAACTCCCAACAGCAATTTATTCTTTATCCTTCAGAAGTAGCTTGCATTCTAGTTGATGTCACAATTACAACCCACTAGAGCTTAGAAAGGAATTGTGGTGCAGCTATGCCAATAACATTTGTGATGGGTGTATGTAACCACGCATTTTTAGTTAATACTTGCCCTATTTTTTCAATCTGATTTTGCAATCACTTTTATGAGTTTTGAGTGTTAATATGACATTACTCCTTATCTCTAAGCACAGGAAGTGTTATACCTTTCTCTATCAGATGTTATATTTCAATTAGTGTGGACATGATGACTTTTTTGTCAGTGTCAAGTAGCATACATTTATTTCATGGAGTATTGGTTACGAACCATCTAGCCTACAGGCATGTCAACCTCAGTCCAAAATCTTTTCACGGGTCCTTTTATGACATCTATGATATAGGCAGTAACTCTCCATGACATCGGTGTTCAGTACGGCAGAAATGTTTGGATGTGTTCAGAGTGACGTGTTAATAAACACTGAAAATGGAGGAGTCCGAGGACTAATCCTTGTGGCATGCCTGCTGTAGTACTATGTGCAATATATACCAGGCTTACGTTACTAATAAACACTGAAAACGGAGGGGTCTGAGGACTAATCCTTGGGGCATGCCTGCTGTAGTACTATGTGCAGTATACCAGGCTTATGTTACTAATAAACACTGAAAACGGAGGGGTCTGAGGACTAATCCTTGGGGCATGCCTGCTGTAGTACTATGTGCAGTATACCAGGCTTACGTTACTAATAAATATTGAAAACGAGGGGGTCTGAGGACTAATCCTTGGGGCATGCCTGCTGTAGTACTATGTGCAGTATACCAGGCTTACATTACTAATAAACACTGAAAATGGAGGGGTCTGAGGACTAATCCTTGAGGCATACCTGCTGTAGTACTATGTGCAATATACCAGGCTTGCACTGAATCACAGCTGGATGGTTTAGCAGCAGATAAGCCACTATAGAGGATAACGGACTATGCCAACACAGGTCAGGACTTTGACTGGATTAGACTGACTAATGGTATCAAATGACCTTGCCAGGCGTACAGAGGATCAGGTTGTACTAAACCCCCTCACTATCTTGTGATATAGAGCTGTATGGCTAAGCTTTGACAGAACTTTTGTCCTCCTTCATTGTAATGAATAAAATACTTAGCTAAGACGTACCATCAAATACAAAAATCAGACCATAACCTTGCAGCTATCTAAACTAATCATTGTCAAATTAATGGTGATAAATTACCACCTTAACAAGCATTGTTTTTGCTTCCCTTCTCTGCTGTTGACCATCAGTTGCCACCAGCATCTCTCCTCATTCATTACATCATACCCACCCAAGGACCCCACCCCCCAGGCTCTATCTGACCCATGTCTAGAGCCAGTGTAGTAAACGGGGATGCTGGTGTAGAGTCTTTCAGTTGCCATGGAGTGAACTATGACATCCTCACACTCGGTAGCATCCTTGTGAGATTTGCAAATATTGTCTATAGGAGGTGCACATGTGCTTCTGTGCAAGTACAACCTCTTAACCAAACACTATGCTGCTTGCAACATAGTGCTCACCCAGCTGTTAGTGCTGCTATTGCAGCACACTGGGGCAGGCTACCCCACCCCCCCAAACAGGCAAGCTGCCATCAGCTAGTCAACATCCTTCTACACTTGGCCCATCTGCCCAGACTTGATCTTGCTTGTCTAATATGGGCCATAGCTTGGTTGTAGTAACAGCTTTATCCCTCTGCACCACAGGACCAACAACATAGCATGTAAAGTTGAGTTAAGTGAAGCTCATGCAACTTGGTGCTATACCCTTTTCTTAAATTGAATTATGCAGGGAGGTTAGCAGAGGCAGAGAATATGGAGAATGGTGTTAGCAACATTGAAAAAAACATCTCCTTGCTTTCTTGCTCTTTTAGATGATGACCATGATCCCCCGGTGTCATCCCTCTCCTCCCATGATCCCTCGGTATCATCCGTCTCCTCCCATGATCCCCCGGTGTCATCTGTCTCCTTCCATGATCCCCCAGTGTCATCCGTCTCCTCCCATGATCACCCGGTGTCATCTGTCTCTTCCCATGATCCTCTGGTGTCATCCATCTCCTCCCATGAACCCCCAGTGTAATCTGTTTCCTCTGATCCCCTAAGTAACTAGGTCAAAGGAGGAATCACTAGGCCAGTAGTCGATGGGGACCAGGTAAATGAAACACAATTTGATGAATGACTATTTAGATTACAAAGTAAAGGTCCCAGAAGAAAAGGAACCTTGAAGTTATCTATTTTGAATTTGTTCTGTTTATAGAAAGTACACTTCTTATAAACAAAACACTTAGGATAAGTATACAATATAGAAGCGATACACAGAAGAAGCTACAGATATACCTGGCTTACCGTATAACCAAAGAGGAAACTGCTAACCCTGCCTTACGTACATGCAGCCCAGCATACACTGTGTTCAGATTACACTGAAGTGGACATGGACTTGCTTTTAGTGGGAGATGGTGCACAGCATGTTAAATCAAGCTACCTACGTACTGGATAAAACCAACTGCATTATTATAAGTCTATGGCATTGCAGTTAATACTGACTAAACTATAACAGGACTACAGTACTGTGGATAATACTGACTAAACTATAACAGGACTACAGTACTGTGGATAATACTGACTAAACTATAACAGGACTACAGTACTGATAATACTGCAGGACTGCAGATAATACTGACTGAGTTATTGTGGGACTACAGCACTGCAGATAATAGTTACTGAACTAATACGGGACTACAATACTGAGGATAATATAGTTTTACAGGACAATGGTTCTGTGCATAACTGTGACTGAGTTACTCTAGGATTGCAGATAATACTGAGCTACTCTAGGACTGCAGATAATACTAACTGAGTTACTGTGGGACTACAGCATTGCTTATAATAGTTACTGGATTAATACAGGACTACAGTACTGTGGATAAGAGAGTTTTACAGAACTACAGTTCTGTGCATAACTGTGACTGAGTTACTGTGGATAATAGTGACTGAGTTACTGTGGGACTGCTGTACTACAGACAACAGGGTCTCAATTATTACAGAACTACAGTACTAAGGATAATACTGACTGAGTTAATTTGGAGCTACACTACTGCAGATAATGAGGACTGGGTTATTGTGGGACTGTGTACTAAGGATAATAGTGTCTGGGTTATTTGTGGGACTACAGATGCTGAAGACGACATCTGAGTGATCATCGGTTTTTAATAAACATGGCTGCTGCTGCTATCCAATCCTGGCACTTTGATAATGAGGCAAACTCTGGAAGTTCACTGCAGAAGCTAAGAGCAGTCCACAGTGGTTATCTGCAAATGAAGATTATAGTACAACAGCATGACGATTCTGCAGCCATGGCAGTCTGTTTATTTACTCAAAGTGCCTGTAAACAGGGATGGTACAAGGCACCAAAGGGTCATTTCTGCATATTACTTAATCTCTGCTCATCTACTCCTTCAGTCAGAAAGGATCTGCTTCAACAAGCACAATATAATAAAAATATATGCATATAAAATAATGTGAAAGGTGAAGGAATTAAGGTAATGCGCAGCAGTTACATTAACACAGTATGTATACAAATAGGTAGTCGAAGTACTAAAGTGAGTATTACATGCATTTCTGAGAGAGGCTTTCCAGGTAGAGTGTGATAAGAAATCACAGGTACTAAAAAAACTATTGTTGGAGTTTATAAGTACTATTAGGAGCTTTCTTTGTGTATGTATTAACCAGGTAAACATAATAGGAGCAAACTTTTACTTTTAAAGGCACTCCAGGAGCACTTTTTTGGTTTACAGACTCAGACTCATATGGCAGGGAAACGGAGTCTAATGTAATCAAAATCAGGCTCCAAGATGACATTAGCAATGACTAC
Source organism: Protopterus annectens (assembly GCF_019279795.1). Lineage (NCBI taxonomy): Eukaryota > Metazoa > Chordata > Ceratodontiformes > Protopteridae > Protopterus > Protopterus annectens. The sequence goes on along the minus strand of NC_056749.1, from coordinate 142,314,359 downwards.
ATAGTGTTAATCCAATATGCCCACTACCATTGCATAAAGGCATTAGGTCTACAAGGCCTTGACGTTTTATGAAAAAGATTCTTGATGTGAGAGTGATATGACTGTTATACTGCAATGTCTAATGCATACATTATACCGCATTATGGAATTCTGCCTTACTGTCGTATGAAGGGAGGTACCCCCAGCACAACAGAAATTAAATGAACATTCAGCCATATCAGGCTGTAGAAAACTCTTGTTTCAATGTCACTAGGGCTGTATAGTTCTAGGGTCGGTTGTACACCACAGTACTACAGGGTACCTCTAAGAAATGACACTCCCCCATATGCACAGTAGAATAGCAAAACCGTGACCCAATGAATGGTTGTAGTGGATATAGTGTAGCATGTATTCTGGCACCTTTTCATCTACTGCCATCTTCTGGACAGTACACTACATTAAACAACAGTCCAGTTTATGATTGCAGTGGAGAACTGGAGCAGAGCATGCTTGCTGGCGGAGCTTTATTTCCTGCCATTTGCCTGTTCCTTGCATCATCATCATCATAACACTAAGTCATACATACTGCTCAAGGCCTATGGGACCATGACAACCTACTATGTAAAAAAAAAAAAAAAAAAAAGTACTACACAAGCAGTTACTTTTATGAATTTATAGAATGGAAAAGCTATGTTGCAAACATCCCAACATGGTTATTTAACACTATAATATATCATTATACCACAGTACTGCACAGAAAAGGAATGGATGTAGTTTAAATTAAACATGTTATGATAGGTGGTACAGGGTGGTGCTGCGGTAGCGTTGTCGCCTCACAGTAAGACGCTGTCCGGTTCGATTCTCAGCTAGAGCGTCTTCTGTATGGAGACATGCGTGAATGGGCATACCTTCGTTGAAGGTTGTGTGTCAGGGCTGGCAACTCGGCACGTAAAAATCTTCTGCCAATCATTAGCGGACCGGAGTTCCACTGTGGCAACCCCTAACCGGGAATAGCCGAAAGACACAACAACAACATGATAGGTGGTACAGTACAATATAGCAATGAGCAGTGTGGCAAACACCAACACTATGGAAAATAAGATTTTGAATCTCACATAAATGATGCATCAAAATAAGCACTTGCTGTTAAACAGATTTAATGAACAATACCCAGTTTTGATGTAATGCTGTCTTGTCAGTGCAGCCCAATTTAAAATGGAAATCAGAATGTGTTATTTGCATAATGGAGGGGACGGGGCAGTAATTTTTATCAGCTTCATTACATACATATAGTAGACAATGCCTTAGAACCTTCTACCCCCAACCTAAAGTTCTACCACAAAACCACATCCTTTACAGCAATAAGGGGAAAAAAATCAACACAGTAATGCTCTGTTTTTAGGAGAGAACTCCTGTACTGATCAAAAGCACATGTACTGCTTCCAGCCTAAACCAGTAGATCATCATGTGCATACCAGGACACTACGTTATGGCACATCATTTCCTATCACCTGCGGAACGCAGGCATGTTTCAGAAAAAAAATACAGAACAGCGTTTCTAGTTATATAAATCCTCTAATAAAAGCAAACCCACTGAACAGGAGCAGAATTTTCTGTTTTGTTCTGCTGAAACTGGAACCAATATTCTTATACAAGATGCATCTAGTCTCTAAGCCTATAACATTAAATTTGAAGACCATCTGTGTATGTTTCATTTTATATGCATACAAATACTATTAAATAGGCATGTCTGGACAAGCTATTTCTCTGTGGTGCGGCTTTTCATTAACCTTTTATTCATACTAGATCATGTCAAAATGCATGCACTTAATTCACCCACTTGTACAACAGAAACTATCCAGGAGGACTGCTTTTATTAGTTTATACATTTTCTTGTGCACTTTTCCATGCTAGGTAAATCAATTTATTCAAACAATGTTCCTTTGTCACCTTGACTAAATGGTCATTTCTTCATAAATAAATAAATAAATAAATACAAAAGCGGAAAACCACAACATGTAAAAAATGTCTCTAAATAATTTTGTGAGAAACACCTACATTATAATGTATGGTGAGGATTAAAGGTGCGCTTGCAATTAAGTCAGAGTGGCCAACTCCTTTGATCAGAAGGCAAACAGATAGAGGGGAGTAAATTAAAACCATTATTCCTCTCACCACTTCAATTACACTATGGTTAAATGATTTTTCTGGTGTCAGTTATACAAGTACTGAGCATATATGAATATATATATAGTCCTAGTTCTGCTTTTTTTTAATCTGTTGTTGCCATTGAAATGTGTGCATTTTACAGCTCCTATACTTCATCTTCAATGGAAGTTATACTGTTCCAAGGGGAGTACATTTCAACTTTAGTGGACAGTAGACAGATGCAGCGTGATCTATCACAGGATAGCTTCTAGCTGGAATGTGGTAGAGTATAAACTCTCAGATGCTCAGATTAAGACAATTGTGATGTCCCAACACTGGCCCAGCAATCAAGGAACCTCAGTCCTCACCACTGGCAACAATAGGGAATGTACACACTGAGAAGATGACAAGTGCACACACACAGTAAAGTGGAATTTCCCTTAAGAGCACACAGAGACCACAATCAGTCTGGGGCCAGTTTCTCCCTCAGCACAGCTGTAGAGTCGAGTCCTTAGCCAGGGTTCCAAGCCAAGTTCTCAAACACTTTCTCTCTGTCCAACCAGTGCTTCATGTCCCTGCCCAAGTAGCTGACACACACACTCTTGTAGATTTGTTTTACACACACTTGGCAAAGGCTGGCACAGGTTTACTAGCTATGTCCCCTTCTGCCCAGACTATAAGGTAGTTATCACTGCCACCAGAAAGTAAAGTTGTGTACACATACCATAAATGTAGATGTTCGAGAGTATTCACTGTTACAGTCATTCCATTTGTGGTATCTGCCTGCAGGTAGCCCTCAGCCAGCCTGAATAGCAGAGTCTTGGATTCCTGCACCGGATTCTGTCTCTTCTTCCATGACGTCAGGTCATCAGGGGTATAAAACATGCAGCCAACGCCATTACATCAGTTTTTCTTGCCCCACATGTCACTTGCCCCCATAATGGGAAGCAATTATGTGTTATGTTACACTTCCATCAAAAGCAAATACATCAGAAAGCTTAAATACACCAAACAAAAAGGAAAGGTAGAGCCAAGAGAAGTCAGGGGGTTGGAGGGAGGGTAACCAGGACTGCAACAGTGAATACTCTCGAACATCTACATTTATGGTAAGTGTACACAACTGTACTATGTTCTTTGTGTTTCACTATTGCAGTCATAACATTTGGGTTGATTTCCAAAGCTAAGGAAGGGAGGAGGAAGTCAGAGAGCATTAGGACCAGCTAATAAGCCCTGCAAGACTGCAGTGGCAAAACCAGCTCTGGATTTAGAACAAATAGGCATGTGGTAATTTTTGGTGAAGGTATGTACAGAGCTCCAGGTAGCAGCTTCTAGGATGTCCCTGGTAGGGACTCCACTGAGGAAAGCTGTAGAGGTAGATGCAGCCCTGGTGGAATGTAATCTTATCCCCTGTGGGGTAGGTTTTCCATGGTGCTTACAGCAGAAATGAATGCAATGGGCTATCCATTTAGAAATGGTTTGCTTTGAAATGGCCTTCCCCTCTTCCCTGCAGCAAAGCCAACTAGCAGCTGTTCAGATTTTCTGAGAGGCTTAGTCCTGTCCAAATAAAACTGAAGTTGTCTGTGCACATCCAAAGAGTGCAGTATTTGCTCACCTTTGTTTTCAGGATTCGGGATAAAGGTAGGGAAATGAATGGACTGATTTAGGGCCACACTAGATACCACCTTAGATATAAGGGAAGGATTGGACCTAAGGGAAACCCTGTCTGCATGGAAGATAATAAAGGGCTCCACTGCCATGAGGACCTGTAATTCAGACACTCTTCTTGCTGAAGTGATGGCTAGATGGAAGGCCGTTTTCCAAGAAAGGAATTTCAACTCTGCAGTTGCAGCTGGTTCAAATGGAGGGAGAGTAACCTTTTCCAATACAAAGTTATGGTCCCAGGCTGGAGTAGGGGCTTGCCTGGGGGGGGGTCTTAAATTTTTGGCCCCTCTGAGGAAATGCTTTAGCGGGGGTGGGAGAAGAGGAGTGGTTCAGTATTATAATGTGCTGAAATGGCAGAGGCATGATTTTTAATTGACGAGAAGGATAGGCTGTTGTGGAGCATTTCTGTTAAGTACTGAAGAATACGAGGTAAGCTGGGCATTGTTGTGCCCATTCCCTGAGTCTGGCTCCAGGAACAATATATTTTCCACTTTTCAGCATAACATTTCTTAGTACTAAGCCTGCTTGCTTCCAGAATGACATCTAGCACCCGCTTACTGATGGATGCTACAGGGGAGCTCAAGGAATTAGCCATGCTGAAAGTTTTAGGGTTTGAAGCTGAGGGTGCAGAATCTGGCCCACCTGCTGGGACAGTAGGGAAGGTGTCTGAGGAAGGTGCCATGGTTCCAGCAGTATCATACTGCGCAAGAGGGGCTACCAATGCTGGCGTGGCCAGTCTGGTGCAATCGGTATTGTCCTTGGCTTGTCCTGTTTGATCTTTAGCAGAACCTTCGAGAGGAGAGGCAGAGGGGAAAGGCATAAACCGAGAGGCTTTCCCTGGTAAAGGACAGGACATCCACTTTCCAAGTTTGACTATAGGGAGTCCTAGTGCAGAATTTGTCCAACTGGTAGTTTTGGGGAGGCAAACAGGTCTATCTCTGGAGATCCCCATTTGTTCCTCGAGAGGTTGAATATTTTTGGTTCCAGTTTCCATTCGTGTAGGTCCATGAAATTTCTGCTTAGGTCATCTGCCAGTGAATTTAGCTTGCCTATAGGTGCACTTGGTAGCTCAAGGCTGTATTTCACAGAGCCATGGCTAGTCTGTAGAGAGAGTATGAGTGGGCTCCCCCCTGCTTGCTTATGTACCACTTAACTGTGGTGTTATCTGTCTTTACCAATAATTGTCCTGGAAGGATGTGGTCTTTGAAAGCTGTTAGGAGTTCTGTACAGCTAACATTTCTTTTTGGCTGATATGCAGGTGCATCTGACTCGGGTTCCATTTGCCCTGAATGCATTGCCCTGCCAAGTGAGCACCCCAAGCATAGTCTGATGCATCTGTTGTTAGGGTTTGGGTGGCAGGGGGTAGAGTGAAAGGGAGCCCCTTGTTGTGGTAGCAGGCCTCTGCCCACCAAAGGAACTCTGTCTTTATACAAGGAATGACAGGAATAATTGATTCCAGGTCCTGAGAATGTTGGCACCATAGACTTTTTAGATGTCATTGTAGTTTCCTCATATGCAGCCTTGCATATGGAATTAGTAGAATGCAAAAGGCCATGAACCCCAGGGCTTGCAGAATTTTCCTTGCAGCTAGCTGGGTCTTTGTGGCCAGTAGTTTGAAGTAGGCTGTCAAATAAACTTGTTTCTCTGGAGTGAGGAAAGCCATCTGGGAAGTTGTGTTCAAGTTTGCTCCCAGGAATACAATCTATTGGCAGGGTACTAGGTGAGATTTATTTTCGTTTATGGTGTACCCAGTGAGGTTAGAAGCTTCTTTACGAATGCCAGATGTTTTAATAGCAAGTCCTGGCTTTATGCCTGAATCAGACAATCGTCCAGGTATGGGTATATTTGAATATTTCTCTGCCTGCAAAATGCAATGGCTGGAGCTAGATATTTTGTGAATACCCTGGGCGCAATACATAAGCCAAAGGGAAGTGCAGAGAACTGATGGTGCATGGAGCCTGCACTGAAGCTTAGGTATTTTCTGCAAGATTACCTGACTGGAATGTGCAGATAAGCTTCCTTTAAGTCTAAGGTTGCCAACCAGGCATCTTTGCTAGCATAGGAAGTAGCTGTTGGAAGTGTTAGTATTTTGAATTTTGGGTTTACCAAAAAGGTGTTTAGAATAGAGAGGTCCAGGATATGATGCCAGGAGCTGTCTTTTCTGGGTACCAGGAAAAGTCTTGAATAAAAACCTTGTCCCCTTTCTTCTGCTGGGACAGGCTGAATAGCCTGGATACTTAGAAGAGAGAGAGAGAGAACCTGCTGTTGAGCTTCTGCCCACTGATTTGGGGGTAGGTCTGGCCAACCGTTTGGGGTTGGTAGGGTGTGGAAGTGGAATCTGTATCCTTGGAAAACTATATTTAAAACCTATTGTCCTGGGTTATGAGTTCCCAGTTTTTTGCATGCAGGGCGAGCTTTCCTCCTAAGGAAGCAGGCAGTTGAGCAGGGCTTGGAAGGGTTAAGTTTAAGTCATTATGACATTATTCCGTAGGGGGGGGTCTCTTACTACTTCCTGCTTTGGAAGTGGAAGCCCCCCACTGCTTAGGCCTGTGCATAGCCTGAGACTGTAAACTAGGTGGTCTGCTGTTCCTGGGTTTGGACTGAGAAGGCCTGAAAAAGACTGGAAAGGACCAGTTCTTTGAAGGCCAATGCCTACTAAATCTGGGAGGTTGTACTTGCAGGAAATCTTTAACAGTTTGCATAGATTTAGCTTTTTCCTCCATCTTTTTGAGGACTTCTTCTGCTTTATTGCCAAACAGGCAGTCTTGATTTAAGGGAGCATCCAGTAATTTAGCTTTAACATGTTCTGGCAAGTTTTGCTCCTTAAGCCAAGCATGCCTTCTAAGTACAGACCCAGTGACAGCAGCCCTGCAAGATGCTTCTAAAGAATCAAAACCACATTGCAAAGTATGTTTACCAACTTGTTCAGCAGAATGCATTACATCTTGTAATTCTTTGTGTTCAGCACAGTCAGGAATCATCATTTTCTGTTTAAGTAGTCCCATAATATGCTGCTGGTACTTTAACATATGAAACTGGCAATTTAAGGTCCTAATGGCCAAAGTAGCAGAAGTGTATACCTTCTTACCCCGTCTGTCCAAGGTTCTAGAATCTCTATCAGAAGGGGTAGGATTTTTGGCAGCAGTAGCCTTAATGCCCTTTGGACCTTGGGAAATGGTCTCTGGATCTGCAGTAGGATTCTTGAAGAGGAACTTGTGAGAGTCAGGTACTCTGTAATACCTGTCAGGTTTTCTGGGAACTGTCTGGGGATAGGCTAGATTCCAAGAAAGCGTCATCTACAATGCCCAGAACAGGAGGGATAGCTAAAGGCCTGTGTTAAGGACGGAATAAGAATTATAACCAAGTACAAAGCACCTCGGACCCAGAAGGTAAACCATGAACACTTTATTGCAGCAACACTACACCACACAAAATGAATGCAAGCAATGTTGAATAAACGTTTTCGTCCTCAACTTCATCAGATACACCCATTCAGTTACAATCACCATATATAGAACGTATAATTATCAACCATCCAATGTCCTCAGTTGTGCAATTAAATAATGAAGGCTTTACAATTAAATAAAAGGACTTACTGATTATTACCTAAAATTCTCTACAAACATTAAAACTCAATATAAACTGTTAAATACATTTCCCATTTAATGACAAACCGACCAATAATAAAACCATATTTAAAATTTTTTAAAAAAAGTATAAATATCTATGTATATTCATTCAAGTTTAATAAAATACTATAAATTAAAATAAAATTCTCATAAAACAACATGGATCTCCATGTAGTGGATATCTACATAATTACAAGTGATGTATATACATATGTAAAACCTGGAAACCTCTCACAATCTAATAAGTTAAAAAATGTTAAAAACAGTGGAAATTCATTTATAACTTTGCAGATCTCAACTTAAGAACAGGAATAAGAGATATCATGTCATTGAGACCTGGAACTTTACTGGCTTCTAACGTTATTTGCCAGTACAACTCTTTGTATTCCACTAGTGTCTCCCACATACCAGCCCTAGGGTCAACAGCCACTGTTTCTAGAATAAAGAACTAAAATTCAGCTCGTTTGCAAACAATACTGTGCTTATATAATGCATTATTCTCACTTCTTGTCCTGATATCATAAAGATGCTCGTAAATTATTTGCTTAAGCTTCCTTTCACTCTTACCAACATAAAATGCATCACATTGTTTACATAGAACTAAATAAATAATACCTTTAGTATTACAATTTGCAAAGGTACTTAAAGTCAACCTTCTTTTCCTTGCTTGCAAGTATACTGAATCTCCTGTTATAAGATGTGAACAGTAACTACAGCTTCCACATTTAAATAAACCTTTTTTCTTTTTGATTCCTTTTTCTATACTGTGTCTGTTCGCACCCCTCTCCGGTATACCCTTGATGTTATTACCTCTTCTGTATATATACTTTAATTCCTTGACAAAAATGTAATTTAAATCTGACAATTTTGCAAAATTTTTCCATTCTTTATCCACAATTCTTCTGACTAAACCTGACTGACCATCATATGTAGTAAATTCCTGAACTGTAATTATCCTTTATATTTTCAGTGTTCTTTTTTTGTGTGACCTGTATTTCCGGTTTACCTAAAATGGGGGCAAATCTACCTCCCATTGCACCAGAAACTTCTTTACATATTTGGTCAAATAATTTGCCAGGATAGCCCCTATTTAAGAATAATTCTTTTAATACTTGACACTCACTAAAAAACATATTGTCTTCTGAAGTCATTCTACTCAAACGTACTAATTGACCCTTTAATACACCCCTCTTTTGATGGGGTGGATGCGAACTAGCGTAGTGAAAATATGACTTTGAAAAAGTCTCCTTTCGATATATTTTAGACTTAAAACCTTCTTTAGTCTCAACTATATTTACATCCAAATAATTCACCTGTTCATAATCAAATTTGTAAGTGAATTTTAGTAAATTAGTTGTTCCATTAACATAGTCTACAAACAACTTAAAATCATCTTCGTCTCCTTTCCATAAAAAACACAAATCGTCTAAAAATCTGCCATAAAATGTCCACTTACTATTAAAAACTAAAGTTAATATATACTTGTTTTCCCAGTAAGCCATTATAACATTAGCATATATAGGTGCACAATGTGCACCCATAGCAACACCCCTAGACTGCCTAAAATATTCTCCTTCGAAGAAAATGAAATTGTTTTTCAACACTACTTCCATTAACATTAAAACAGTTCTGAAATCATTGTGTGTTAATTCAGTGAATCCCACCAGCATTTCCTCAAACCACTCTAAACCTATATTATGTGGTATACCTGTAAATAAATCTATAACATCCAAGGTACCAAATGCTATTTTATCTGAACATAAGGTGTGATCTAACCTTCTCAGAAAGTCCCATGAATCTTGCAATATATTAATGTTGTTCTTTACCAATTGTTTTACTTTGTCAATATATTTAGCCAAAGGTGCTGTCACTGAACCTTCTGCAGAGACTATTGGTCTTAAAGGTGGATCACTAACATTCTTGTGTACCTTTGGAATTCAAAAAATTGAGGGTACCTTGGGTTTCTCTACATGTAAAAAGTTATAAGTGTCTAAATCAATAAGCCCATCCAATAATAAATCATTTAGCAAAATATATATAGTTTTTGTATGCTACATTGATTTCATTGATAGACGTCCTAACATACTTAGTTGAGTCACTTAAAAGTTCAACCATTTTTCCTTCATAAGTAATGTAGTCCATCATTACTACCCCCCCCCCACCCTTGTCAGGTTTCATCACACTCTAAGATTTTTGTTGTTACTCACATCCTTAAGTGTTTCTTGTTCCGACAAGGTCAGGTTAGGTTGCATATTACATCTTTTCAAGGACTTTCTTAGTTCATTCTCTAATACTAGTTCAACATTTCTTAACTGGGGGTGCAAAGATGGATTAAATATACTTCTACGTGTTAGTTTTTCTTCTCTAAAAGTAATGTTTTTACCACTGAAAAACAGTTCCAGGTTTTTCTTTTAATAAATAATTTGATATCCACTAACAATTTAAAAATATCAGTTTTCTGTTTTGGAATAAACCCAAAGCCTTTTGAAAACAGGTCAAAAAAAGTTTTTGTCACAACAGTACTAGTGTAATTAAAAATGTTAAAATCATTGTATGTCCACTTGGCACCATCATTTGCTATAACATCTAGCAATTCCACATTGATTGATTCATCCTCTGAGGCCTCCAATTCCTCCCCTTGTAGTTTTTTGGACCATAATTAACTGGGTCCTTGTACATTAATCTTTCAGACCTCCGAAGTGGAGGAAACTCAGTAGCATCTAGTTCATTTTCATTATAAAAAGGTGCCTCATTTTCAATACCATTTTGCATTTCTTTATCTTGATATACTGTAATTTTCCTTCCCCAAAATCTAGGTTTGGGGTATTGTATTTTAGCCTTATATTCATTTAAGTTTCTTTCTATTTTACCTGTCGTCCTATTTTGTACTTCCACACATGTAACCTCCAAGTTTTTTAACAATTTATAATACTTTCCCTTCTCTTCCTCTATTGTAAATAGTAGGTCATTAATTATACCTTTGTTAGTACGCTCCACATAAACATATAATTTTTCCATTTCAATTTCATTATTTTTAATAATAGCCCTCATTATTTCAAAACCACAATTATCAAATGCAGTAATTAAATGATGGTAAAAATCAGTGCCTTCAACAACATTATTAGGAAATTTGCAAACTCTAAGACCTTTTGGCACTATATTTAAATGCAGGGAGTGTTTCAAGTATGCATTGTCCATTTCTAACATTTTATACTTGTACAAACAATAGTCCAAGTCCTCCAACATTTAATTAATAAGAATTCCCTAAGCCTCTTTTTGGAGTCAGAGTAATCCCCACTTTCCCAGCGGAAATGCTCTGTAAGAGTGTGCAAGGTTTCACCAAAAGAAAAATCTTCTGGAGGGGAAGCAGAGGGAGTGGAATCCTCTGCATCAGAATCCTCATAGGTAGATAAGGGCAAATCCTGGTAATCAGAAGAAACAGAAATATGAAAATCCTGTTCAGAAGACTCAGAAGGAAAATCAGTTCTAGGTCTCTTAGAGGGGGAAGGCTGGCTTCCCCTAATTAAAGTAATAAGGTCTTCAGCCATTCTAAGCATTTGTTTTTTAGGCATATGGGCCTGACCATGCGGTTTAGATGTTGGTTTTCTAGGCATGGGTCGAGTTTTAGGCCTGGATGAAGAAGATAGTGTTGGTTTAAAATGCAAGTCTGTAGGCCTGAATGCACCCTTAGAAACCGGTGTCTGCACAGCGGCTCTGGACCCATCCTAGTTATTGACATCCGCAGGTTCCATAGTCAAAGAAGCATCTCGCGGCATACCGGACTCTAAATAGGTCTCAGTAGAGGCCTGTGAATCTGAAGTAGCGGGTATCAGGAGCAGCGAAAGTGCCTCACTGAGTATTAGCCAACTGGCAACTAGCTTAACGGAAGCATCATTGGCAGTTTTGGACCTATGCAGTCTGTCTCTGTCTTTATCCTTATGTTTTTTCGGAATATCGGTAGTCAGATGGCTTACCAAAGCCATTTCCGGATAGTCATACCGAGTACCAAAATAATTTGCAGCAAAAATAGACCGATGACGAATAGTTCGGGGGTTTAATAAGGCACAAAAACAGCGGCAAGGGACGTCATGGTCTGGGCCTAAGCAAGGAATGCAGTACGAATGAAAATCTTTATGAGGTATTTGCTTTCCACAAGTAAGACAATTGTTAACTTTTACTGACATCGGTTAAAAGCAAGAAAAAGGATCACCAATGGGGTACTTAGCTTTTTTGAAGACTTCGGTTCTGAAACTTGAAAAAAAAATTTCATGAGTTGGCCGACCAGCACTTGCAATCTGCTTCTGCTTTGGGCACCACGTGGCAAGAAAGACTGATGTAATGGCGTTGGCTGCATTTTTTATACCCCTGATGACCTGATGTCATGGAAGAAGAGACAGCATCCAACACAGAAATCCAAGACTCTGGTATTCAGGCCGGCTGAGGGCTACCTGCAGACAGATAATCCAAATGTAATGACTGCAACAGTGAAACAGGAAAAACATCCCCTTATCAGTTACTCTAAGTGCCTTAACAAAGGGTTCCAGTTCTACTATGTAATGTTAATCCAAATGGTAGTTTGACCAAGAGACAAGGCTATTAGGAGTGGCCCACAGTGTCACCAAATGCATATGCAAGTACTCTCAGAGTTTAAATATGTCTCACAAAATATCAGCCACAAAGATAGGTTTAAATATATTTAATAATAAATAATAAAAGAACAAGAAAATACTCAGCAAATCATCACATTAACTTCAGAATTCAAAATCACAGGAAATATTTTAAACAACATTGCAGGACAGTCACAAATAAATACAGAACACATCTAAACTAATCTTTACTATATTCCTTACTGAATATAAAAGAAAGTACTGTACCCTAGTTAACTTAATTACAACAAGGCAAGTGCAAATGTGGTGTGTGGATGTTGTCACGTCAAAGACAAATACAAAATGCCCTGTCTCTCTCTCTCTGAGAGAGCTCTTACATTAATATCAAATATTACTGCTGGGATACCTGCAGTATGACATCACTTGTCACCTGACTTCAGTTCTCAGGTTAACAAACAACCCCCACTGAGGCAGCTGTAGCATTTAGCACCTATCTGTGAAAACAGATAGACCTCAGATCTTTACAAGCTGCTAGAAGACATAAAACAATAAAACACTTACAAAACAATGCAGAAGGCTCCCTGGTTTTAGACATCATGTCTCCTTGCTGCATTGAAACCATCTCTTTTATTACATGGTTATAAAACAATTTAATTTCAACTATTTTCCTGAAATTTTGCAAGTTAACCTTTTATGTTCCAGTTTCCACCATTTATGTACATTTATATAATTACAACAGTACATATACATTTATGTTCTTTTCCAACAGAGTACACTGTGGTCACACCTCTAAGCTCAGTACTGTACAAACCCTGTTCAACACATACTTCTGTAACATACAAGTCTAATATAGTGGTAACATAAGCAATACTGTCATGCTGATATTCACAAATGACATAAAACTGTTTATAAAATTCCAGACAGCTGGGCTGGCAGTATCTCCTTCTGCCGTATTTCTATATAAATCATATTAATATTCACAAATAAAATAATTATTTACAAAATTCCAGCTAGCTAGGCTGGCAAATACTAATCTGTGCCACAGTATAATTAAGCAATAATCCATGACTGTGTGTAGTTATATCAGGATTCAATCACACTTAATGTTGTTTGATCATAAGGGCAAAGCATGAGTGATTAAACAAAGCATACCACGGATAAATAATGATATACCCACAAAAAGGAGTGGATTATTGTTGTCAATATTGTGGCAAGGGGTAGGGCTAATGGGGCATGTACCACAGGTGCAATCTGTAGAGGGTGGAATCTGAGTGCCATTCCTGCATTCTTTCTGTTGCAGCATTTCAGAAATGTAGCTTCTGAACTACAGAGAGCAACTTTTTGCGCTGTTGCTAGTAGGGAGGGGACATGTGCTTTAGACTTTTTTTTTTCACTATGAGCAAGGGACTGAGGTGGTAGTTCAGGACTGGGACAGGGTGCTTGGTAAGACAGCTATGCCTCAGACTGCTATTATACAAATACATTATTTAAGAAAAAATGACTTGCCTTCCTTAAATAATATATTTATATAAGGGCACTTCAGTCTTCTTCCGCTTTGTCTTCTACATACATACCAATGAGTCTTAAATTCCCAGATTTCCACAGTTCATCAGTGCCAGAGAAAACAGAATCTCCACAGCTGTTTTCTGTTGTTTTTTTTTTAACAATTAAAAAAAAAACTAATTTATGAGGGACAGCGCAGACATATATGGAAAATCAGGTAGGTTTCAGTTTGTTTAGTTTTGCAGATTGTACCAGATTTTTCTTATATTTTGCTTTGTCTCCAGCATATGCCAATAGAAAGTCTGGCCAATCAATGGTACTTCAGTGGCCTGATTTTTTTTCTATTGGTATATACTTAATTTACAGTAGATACACTGGTTGGGCTGTCCAATCAGTGTGCTTTTTTTTTAATTGTAACGAGCCTTTACTGTATAACTAGTAATAGTTCAAACATGCAGTCTCCATTAGATTGTTTTTTTTCATTCTGTGTAATAGGAATACATGCTAAAAATGAGTTTTACTGCAGAAATTAAGAACTTTAAAACCAATGGAATTTTCTTTGGTTACACGGGGTTTTCCAATTACCTAAGAAATTCCATTCTATCAGAATTTTAGAAATGTTGTACTAGTATGTGACATTATCACAGGCAACATATTACCTTATTTACTCCTACAGCTGGAACAATGTGTGCTATTGTATAGCCAAACTGCAAAATAAGCTCAAAAAGCAGATTAAAAAGCACTTTAATGCGATCCACATAGAACGGTAAAGCATAAAATAAAATATATACAGCTCTTCGTCCAGCAAAGCAGGACCTCCTCAGAACAAGTGGTGTTGAAAACGTGAAGCTTATAAAACCCATCACCCTCACCACATAATAATTTTAATTAAACAATTAAGCTCAAACTAAACTTTTAAAGGCACAGTTACAATTTTAAACCATATAGTACATTAAAACACATTAAGAACTTTTAAGAAACTACAAGAACTTTAAAAACAAATATGTACAATATATATTAAGCAATAAATAAATAAGAAAAACTAATCTAGCTTGCATTTGACATGAGGGGTAACCATAAGCAACAATTAGCCTGGTGAAGGTTATGTAATATCCCTCGGAGTTTTAGAGTTGACTGTTAGTTTGTAAAAGCAGTATGATGAACTCTTACAGTACTTAGCATACATGTACTTAATATCTGTATAACAATTTTACTTTGATATCAATTTATTGTTTAAACTGCTTTGTACTTGGAATTTTTGAAAAAGGCTCATTTGCCAAGCAAACAATAATAATAATAATAATAATAATATACTTTTTAAGTATTTATAAAATCCATGGTGCAGAAGAAGTTAAAGATCGAAACCTTCTATAAGAAAGCATTTCTATTTTGCTAAAGAGGAATTCAAAAGCCCCCCCCCCTTTTTTTTTTTGCTTTAAACTCAACAAAATAACCTCAGAAAAAACACAACTATTTTATGTAACCTAGGATGAAAGACTTTGCCTAGACATAATGTCAAACTGTGAATCACTGGCAAAGGCAGCAGATGATTTTGTCCCATATTTTGTAATGAAGAAAAGCAGACCAGCCTTGGGAAAAATGTGTACATCAGGATTAGACTGACCTTCCACTTACTGTTTTTCACAACACTTTTGGAATGAGTTTAACTAACACTGGAGGTTGGGGAGTGCATAAAGCAGACTGTGACCTCAATCTGTCTTCAAAGCACAGATAGCAGGTGCTTTTGATGCGACACAGACAACTAATGGCAGGCTATCGCCTCCCCTACACACACACACACACACACACACACACACACACACACACACACACACACACACACACACACACACACACACACAACTAATCAAGGCAAAGAGTATTTTGTTACATTCCCATATGTGAGGCAAAGAAAGTGAGCTACTGAGTAAACTGACATGTATATTCCATTGAAAGTGAAATGTAAGTCTTGGATAGATAAACCCAAAGGAAAGACTGTTCCCAAATTAACACTGTGAGCCTCGATAGCTGGTAGGAAATAGACTGTCCTTGTCATTTGAGGTACAGTGGTAACTTAAAGGAAACCTGGACTCAGGAATGGCTAAATGATGCACGACTAAACTGTTCTTCACTCTGAAATGTATTTTTTTAAGTGTGAGGCTGATGAGGTACCATGGATTTTTAAGTACAGGAACTGTATTCCCCAAAGTAGCCCCAATGGAATTGTTAGAAAGTGCAAGAGAGGTTCTTGTTAAAAGTGTAAGTCTATACTTACCTGGACTGTCTGAATCCATCTGTGTCATTCTTTGATCAGTGTGGGAATTAAAGGAAAGGACATTTCCAAGGAATTCTACTTTGGATTCCTAAGATTCTTGAAGTATCGCTGGATTTACCTCACAAACAACCTGGCATGTGCTGCAACCAAGATGGTAGAAGACATAAATCCTAGAGCCTAAAGAACTATCCTGATTGATATAATCAATTAGAGGACAGTCCAAAGGGAAGAATTGCAATGTATTCCATTTTGTCCTTTGTTTAAAAAAATAAAATAATATATATATATATATATATATATATATATATATATATATATATATATATATATATACACATTTTATGCATCACTGCTTAGCTAGGATTAAAATATTCCCGATGCCATAAAGTCTGCTCTTCAAATTTTTCCTTAGAACTACCCAGTTTTTTAGTTTTAGCACTAAAATCTGTTTCTTTGAGCTCAGCACTTATTCAGAACTTGCTGCAAGCACTAAATAAGCTACAAATTACTACAGCACTCAACTTTCCTTACTTGTCTAGAGGAAAACATTTTTTAGTACTTAATAAATAAGCACATATCCAGGCATATGTAAGGGTCAGCTCCCGGTGTTTTCTCCTGTCTACCTGATGAATCTGGGCATCTTGGGGCAATGCAGCAATTGCCTCATGTACACAGACAACCCTCTCCTCCTACCACCCAACACTACAACCTGTGAGAGATGCACTTATATAGCCAAACTGGAATAATAGCTCTTTTCACCCAAGACTGTGCTAGACAGTCAAGAGGAGAAGGTAAACACCTGCACCACACCACATTCATCACATAGTCCCTCAAAACCTACAACACCAAAACACACAAACAGAAACACTAAACACACACCTACATTCTGAAGGCTCTCAATAAAAATCTGCTCAAGCAACAGAGACCTCCAAAGCAGAAATGCAAGCAACCTCTACCCCCTAACAGAACCCAAATGACACATAGCCCACAAAGTCAGTGTGCCACCCAACCACAGCCCATAAGGCATAACAACATACCCAACACTCTAGTCATAGGTGAATCTATAGTCAAGCACACTGACGTTCCACTCATCAGGCTAAACAAAGAGAAAGTTACTGTCAGCTGCCTGTCGGGTGCCAGGATCTGCCACATAACCCACACACTTGGGTCACTCCACAACAAGTACAAATATGACTCTGTCATTGTACATGTTGGTGTGAATGACCTGAGATGTACCTCCCTGGACTACATGAAAAGAGACATGGGAGGAGATCTCTGATCTTGTAGCCCAGGCAGGTATGAGCCTAGCCCTGAGTAGCATTCTGCTGTCACCCAGAATGATAGCACAGTACAAGGAGAAAATGATTGACTTCAACAATTGGCTAAGCTTCTGGTGTCATCTAAGGGGAACCAGTATCTGTCTGCTTGGGATGACATGGTCAACAGACCACAATGCTTTGCCAGAGATAGCCTGCACCTGTCGCCCTTGGGATTCTGGATACTGGCTAAGGCTCTTGCCACCCCTATAGTGCCCTTTTTTAGGCAAGGTTCAAATGACAAATTCACCACCTTAACAGGTACAAGCAAGCAAAACTGAGGGTAATGCTACTCAATGCTAGAAGTCTAAACCTCAAAATGCATTCACTCGAGGCACTCCTTAAAATGGAGAACATTGACATCTGTGTACTGACAGAGACCTGGTTCAAGGCTCCAGAGAGCACCCCTGCATTACCAGGCTATAATTCATACCACACCTTTCGGCCACCTAACTTGGACTGAAACACTAAAGGTGGAGGCATGTCCATATTCATTAAGGATATCCACACCTCCAGGCTAGTTGCTCAGCATAATGCATCCAAGATTATCCAAGTGCAACTAACTCTGGGCAAGACCGCAATCCAAACTGTAACTTGCTAAAGATCACCCACCATGCCCCAGGATTCCCACTTCTCATTTCTTGATACACTGGAAAATATTAGGGTACAACCCAACACCCTAATAATGGGCGATTTCAACTACCCCTACTCCCCACCATTAACTGGGAAAACTACTCATGTACCAACTCTTTTGCTCAATGTTTTCTGGAATTCATAAATTCCAGTGCCTTGGATCAACTTATCCACAACCCCACCAGGGGCAGCAATATCCTAGACCTGGTCATAACCATCATGGACGACCAGTGTTCCACACCAGAGGTCAATTCCTTGTTGGTCAGAGCCAACCTTAAGCTAATCACCCTAGACATCCACATCCCGCCCCCACCCACCATTAGGGAAACCACCGTAAAAAATTTCTCCAAACCCAACTTCATGCTTTTTAAGACAGAAGTGGGAAACTTCACGACAAACATGCAGAAGGACAATAGAGGTATGACTGCTGAAACCTACACAAATGCACTTTATAAGCACTTACACAAGTGCATGGATCATGCTATCCCTAACAGAACCAAGGTGCTATCCTCCAAAAAAAGGAATCCAATCTGGTGGTCTCCTGCCATAAACAAACTCTACAACAGAAGAAAGAAACTGTTGCAAAAAAGAGTAAAATCCCATGATTGAAGTAACTCCCTAGTCAGCCTCAGTAAGAAGCTGAGATCCCTCATAAAATCCTCCAAAGCGATTTAAAAAAAAAACCGCCACTGATTCTAAAGACAACCACAAAACATTCTATAGCTATGTCAAGAATCTCAATGGCAACACTCAGATTTGCTCTGAGTCAAAGCATAATGGCACTAAATATACAGAACCAACTGATACTGCCAACATCCTGGCAGATAGGTTCAGTGCTAACTTCACCCCCCTCTCACCCCCTAAAGTGCCCATCTCTATACCGGAAGAATGCAAAATTCTTGTAATCATGGCTACACAGGTAAAAAGCACACTCTCCAAAGCCAAGAACACAGCATCCATGGGACTTGACAACATCCCAGGCTGCATTCTACACAAACTGCAGAATGAACTGGCACCCCACCTAAGCACCATGTTTAATCATGGCCTCTTCTCAGGCTTTGTGCCCACTGAATGGCGCACAGCAACATTTATCCCACTCCACAAAGGGGGAGCCACCACGGACCCCGGGAACTACCACCCCATTAGCCTAACGAGTCTGGTCTGCAAGGCCATGGAACATATCATCATGGATCTTATACACAAAGACATTGGTAATCTCGAAACTCTGGACCCCACCCAGTTCGGGTTTGTAAAAGGCAGATCATGTCTCTTAAACCTGATAGACTTCTTTGAAGCAGTCACCAAAGCCGTAGACAAGGGTAAGGTAGTTCACACAGCCTATATAGATCTCCCCAAGGCTTTTGACGCTATTCCCCACTCTGGAATTATAGATAAACTCACTAAATGAGGTATAAATCCGTATGTCACAAGATGGGTTGCCAAATGGCTCACTGACAGAACCCACACTGTGAAAGTAGCAGAATCCAAATCCGACTTCAGACCAGTGACAAGTAGAGTACCACAGGGATCAGTCCTGAGTCCTCTCCTGTTCGGTAACTACTTTTCTGAAGTACAGGCTATAACAGAAGGTCTTTGGCTGACGAAGTTCACAGATGACTGCAAACTAGGAGCCATAATCTAAACTCCTAATGATGTGGACATCCTACAAAAGGGCCTCACGGAGACAGATGCCTGGTGTCATAGCCATGGCCTCAAGCTCAATGCCAAAAGGTGCATTGTCATCCCCTTTGGTAAAAACTCCGTACCCATGAGCTACCACATAGGTGGTAGTCTACTTAACACTGAAAGTGTGATGAGACCTTGGGATACAGGTGGACGGTAGGCTCTCCTTTGATAATCACATCACCACAGTAGTCAGGAAATCCTTCTACGTGGTACACTTCATCACAAAAGGTTTCTCATCCAGGAAAAAAGAGGTCATTGTTCCCCTCTACTCATCACTCATTAGACCCATTATAGAGTATAATGCCCCTTTTGGTATGTATCTCACAAGACATCTACAACAACTGGAAAGGCCACAGAAATACCTCACAAAGAGGATTACCAGCCTCAAACAGATGCCCTATGCAGACCATCTAAAAAAACTCCAGCTTTACTCTGTTGCAAATTGCCTACTCAGAGGCAATCTCTGCCTAACATACAAAGCTATGTCAAACCCAGAGCTGTTGGACATGCTCCACTTAAAGAAATCCCAATCCCTCCGAGCTACATGCTCTAGGGACCTAAACCTTGTCACTTACAATAAATAGAACATACAGGAGGGATATATTACTGTCCCAGAGACTTCCCATACTCTGGAACAAATACCCTATCTATATCAAACAAAGCTCCTCATTAGCACTCAAGAAAAATTTTGATGACTGGATGGGAAATAGAAAATTCACCCGGGGATCACCTCTGTGGCTCTGTTCGACAGGGGCACAGGAAAATAATTTTCTTGGGTGGTGAAAGCCAGTGTACTTTTTTGGCTAGGCTTATATAGGCCCTAGGGCCAATAGCCTAGTACCTACCTATGGACTTCTTCAACAATGTATTTAGGGTGCCACATCTAAAACCATGTTTTTAAACCTGGGAAGCGTGCAAATCTGGCATTTCTAAGTTAAGAATCAATCACAGTCTACAGAAAAGTGGTATGGTCTAGTTCAGACTGGAAACCATGTGTAGAATGAATTCTTGGTTGTATGGATCTGCCATCAAAGCAGTAGTAATCCCTGGTCCTTCAAGTAGCAATTACACGAGACAAATATATAATGAACAGTTTAGCAGTACCAGAAAGACCAAATGGAATGAAAACAACTGGGAAATGCTTACTTATTAGCTTGAATCTTAATTTCCTCCAGGAATTTTTCAAGAGGATGCAAATAAGTATATTCTGAGCTACAATCAACATCATGCCTCCATGGGATATGACAGGAAAGATTATTGTAAGGTTAACTTTTGGAATTTCCCTGGCTATGCAAATGCGTTTATATATCAGAAAATTTAAAATGGGTCTCCAATTTCGGCCCACCATCACCCTTATTTTCAGTTACCACTGTGTAAGCAAAATTAATATTAATTCTTATTAGTTATGCACTATTTTGCAAATACTGTTTCACGTACTGTATCCTGATCTTTTAATTAGTGTTTCTCACCGGCTTAGTTGCTGCATCTCTCAACCTCAGCAAAGCCTGAAATTGGCTGTTTATTGATCAGTGCACTAGCCCAGTAAACACTCATCAATAAACTAAAACTGAATAACAACCAATTTCCCTACATCCTGTACAGGAAGCCTTTGTACAAAAATGCTAGTCTCATCCATTTGCTTGGTATACGTTGTTCTTAGCACTAAACTCCCTTGCTAGCCATTAGTTTGGGAAAAGTGGTTAAGTGTTGTATTTATCTGAAATGACATTGTAAACGGCATTAAATGACTGCATTAACCACAGGCAGAAAAAACAGAAACTTGTGCATTTCAGATGTAGCAGAAGGAGAATGAGTGCAGTTATTATTAATAATGATTACTGATAATAATCTACCATAATCTGCGCAGAATCATAAAAAAACATCAACAGCAAAGGACTCGAAGCGAACCAGCTACTCATCGGGGTACCAGTCTTATCAAAGTAAAAACAACTTCATCCACTTCCATAGCCCCTGTAAGTGGCACGTAGACATTAATGGTTTCATTTTTATGGGATATTCTACAGTCCAAAGACACTATCACAAGTACAGTAGAATAATGAGACAAGGGTCTCGGTTTAAAAAAAATAATTGTTTTCTACTTTAACAATTAAAAATAAACTTTGGGAAAAGCAGCCTAAAACCCTCAGTAGTCGGAAAATGAAAATGGGATGGACAACCGCATAAAACGACAGAAAATGCACTCTGTACCATCTTTGTGGCTTTCGGCTTTTCCCGGTTAGGGGTTGCCACAGCGGAACTCCGGTCCGCTAATGATTGGTAGTTGATTTTTACGTGCCAAGTTACCAGCCCTGATACACAACCTTCAACGAAGGTACGCCCATTCATGCATATCTCCATGCAGAAGACGCTCTAGCTGAGAATCGAACCGGACAGCGTCTTACTGTGAGGCGACAACGCTACCGCCAGCACCACCACCGCAGGTCATACTGAACAAAAAAATACCAAAAGGAGAAAAAAGGCACTAGAATTTGAAGTCAAAGCCCCAGACTAAACATTTCTATATGCCCATTTTTCAGATGAAATTAAAGTAGCCCTTATGGTATTATCAGTTGTGGGGTAGAACACTTACAGGTGATTCATCCCTTCTGTACTGGAGATTGTCACTCACCTGTTCAGTTATTGGACTTTATACAGTATCAGAGATATCTTCCCATTGAAAATCAGTCTGGAGCACAAAAAAAAATCATCTGATTTCACAGAAATCTGTAAGCAGTTTAACTGGAACTTAAGTTTTTTATTTTCATATTTGACCAATTGCTACAGTTTAACTTTCACAAACATCATCATTTACTTTTCTAAATTACCAGAAACTGAAGAAGGTAATTTTTATCTTAAAATATTATTCACAAATCAAAAATTCTACTAACAGAGGTAGCCGGAGCTGGAAGAGTATCCAACTAGTTATTTCACTGGTTACTCATCGTGTTACAGCCTGAGCAATCAACCTGCCACGTCAACTCATCAGAAACTCTATGTGACAAGATGGAGGGGGAAACAGTTTGATCCTTTGCAACCCCCCATGATGACAAACCCCCTGCACCCCCTGAACTTGTACATACCACATTCACAGACAGATAAATATTAAGAAAGGGGAAACATTTTTACTTTTCGCCTATCTTTTAGACTTGATTTTTTGAGCTATTCAAATTTGTAAAGGAAAAAAAAAATATATATATATATATATATATATATATATATATATATATATATATATATATATACACACACACATATATATAGATAGTTTGTATAGCAAACAGTCATTACTTTTTGTGCAAGAGAATTCCAAAGCATTCTTAATAGCATAACAGGTAGCATGCTTGCTTTTGATGCAGAAGGCTGTACGTTCTGCTCCCACAACATGTAGATGGACTGCTGATACTGTGTTGTACTTTAAGTGGGGCTGAGGTACTGCAGTCCTGTCTTGTGTTCACCTTTGGAAGTGACGCCCTCTAACTATGAACCTTTTGTCGGTTTGCAATCCATTCCCTATAGCAATATAAGCAGCTTAGCAACATAAGCACTTTATAGGTTCAAAGGTTAGTACTAGGTTAACTGCCCTTGGGAGCCATTTTTTAAGCCTAGCCAATTATCCCTTGTGAGACTCAAAACCTGCACCTTGTGTTTGTAAGGCAAACACCTTAACCATTAGGCCACCCTCCCAACAATTATTTTTCAATGGCAGGAGGCACTGAATTTGTAGATGAAACACTGAAATATAAAGATGCTTGCTAGTAACAGCCTCTTTATTAGTTACAGTTCTGTTTAATGTGCAGTTATTCAGATGACTTTTACTTCTGCAGAGATTGTCCATACAGACTATTATTGGTGGATTGTAATGATCAAAGTTTGAGGGGCTTTATATGGTTGAAATGTTTTGAAATGGGCAGTTTTGTCATTATTGGTTCATACGTTTTGTATCACTGCTTACCGGAAAAATGTTCAAAAGTACAAATTTAAAGCACACTTTAACAAGTGGCCTTGTGTTATACATGGAATTTAATTTTCATTGCTGTTTCAATGAATGTAAGTTTCAGGGGCAGACAAGTTTACTGATCATGCTTGTTTTCGTTGTGAGACTGTATTGTTTTGTTTGGTAAATGTCTATCAGCGTCTATGCTATTAAATCTGAAATGAAAACAGTATCCAAGCTGACAGATTTGCTTATCGTAACTAAGGAGAAATAGTCAAGTAATGGGACACTGGAATGGCTGTGGGAGGACTGGGGGCCCCAATCCATTACCTTGGCTAGGGCCTCCATTTTACCATGATCTGGCTCTGATTATATAGTGCCAGATTGAAGGCACAGTTAAACAAACCTTGCTGCATCAAAGCACAGTGCAACAAGACTCAACTCCGTTGAAACTAATGGCATATGCAAGCACACCTCAACTAACTAAAAAAAAACACAAAACCACCACTTCTAAAAGACTAAATAAACTCCTGAAAGAAAAAAAAAACAAAGTAACCTCCTGAAATTTAAAACATAAAACACACACAAATCCCAAATCACAACAAACCCAAACATATATTATATGCAAAGGGGAAGAACCCCCATGTCTATCACATTCCCCACAAATTATATATACGAACTCCAAAATCTCACAAAGTTGAAGAGAGTAACTCTGTGCTCCTCATCGTACCACAATCAAGAAAACAAAAGACCAGTTACTCAGCCAACAAGAACAGAACATTTCTACTTCATCTAAATAATCCCCTAACAAATCAAAGAAACAAATCCGTTATTGTGTGTGTGTGTGTGTGTGTGTGTGTGTGTGTGTGTGTGTGAGAGTGTGTGTGTGTGTGTGTGTGTGTGTGTGTGTGTGTGTGTGTGTGTGTGTGTGTGTGTGTGTGTGTGTGTGTGTGTGTGTGCAAATGAGATCAGTGAAACAGGCTAATAAATAGAAGTAAACACCACTGGCATATGCTTCATAGTAACAGAGTAATGCTGGGGATTGATTGAAGGGACTATAAACAAGAATCAATATATTGGAAAAAAATGGGACCATATTTAACAAGCCTTAGTGATGAATTGATTTTACCTAGCAGAGTTTTCTCTTTTCCTCATCTTTGTGTATGCACATACATACATTATAAACTGTACATGAAAAAAATCTGTACTTCCTTTTTTTATTACCTGTCACACTCATTTTGCCAATACTTTCTTTAGTCTTAACACTTTCTGCTTTGTATTCACCTAAGCAT
Organism: Protopterus annectens; assembly: GCF_019279795.1. NCBI lineage: Eukaryota > Metazoa > Chordata > Ceratodontiformes > Protopteridae > Protopterus > Protopterus annectens. Next base: position 142,289,695 of record NC_056749.1, on the reverse strand, counting down.
AAAACTTCCAGCTTGCTAATACACGTAAAAACTTACTTAAATTGTCTTGCACCCAAGGATTAAAAATATTGTTTAATGCAAGTGTCCAGCTATTCTTCTAAACATTCTCAGGAATACTTTATGATCATCCATTATACCTTAGCATAGACTAATTTACTAGTTTAGAATCAAACATTCCTTCTTTAAACTGTGCAGATGGAAAATACCATAATATTCTATGAGAAACCTGGCAAGGAATGCCTAATCTAGACTTTGCTAATAAATAACCTCTCCCCAACTCTCCTTTGATAATGTATACAAGTAACAATTCCCAACACTAACCCAAGCAAAACTTCCTACACTCATAATTTCTCAAAACATAAATGTTGAAGGATTAATCATGTGCATCCTTTCTACTTTTTTTGTCATAATGCACAACCTTGTAAACCTAAACCTTTCAAAGACCAAAACTATCCTTGCTATTATCACTAAAATGTGAACTAAATCATCTGTATTAGGCAATACCGATTCATAAGTAAGGCTGGTTAAACATGGTCCTGTTTTTTCCAGTATACTGATTAGTGTTTATTGTCACTTCAATCAATTCCCAGCATTACTCTATTACCACTGAAGCATATACCAATGATGCTTACTTTTATTTAATAACTATTTCACTGGCCTCATTATCTGACACATTTATTGCCTGAAAAGCATTTAATACTATCAAGATTTATATTCATCTGTACCCCCTCACTTTCGGATTCACCTGTCATTACTTATCAGCATTATAACTTTTAAATACCCTGCGAGTCTGAGAGCACTGCCAGATTAGATGCATATCTAGCCATTGAGGTAAAACTACACAATCAGACCTAAAAAAATTCTAATTAGCATTAAAGAGAAAGAAAATCTTTAATGACTACAGTGCATCATGTCTTATACCAGTTTCATCTGTCCTCCCCAATGAGCCAATTCTAGTAAAAAATTTTCGCCAATCAATAAAAGATTCCCAAATTCCCTGTACAAATTATAAAACATACCACGTCCCTTGAAGAACTTGTACCTGAACTTCTTTCAATAATTCCTAATACATCTTCCCTACTATTAAAAACTATCAAGCCCACTTTCACAGTTTCTTATACTTGTCTCAAATTCTGCATTAGTCTGTTGAAAAAGAAAGCTCCTGTTCATATGCCACTAAAAAAGAAATCGCACAACCATGACATACCATTCAACGTTTTACTCACTCTCAATATGCAACTCACCCTCTTCTCTTAATGTATAAAAATCCTTTGCTGGTGTCTTTCTAGCTTCATAAATGTAACAACAAACCATCACTCCATCTACCTAAAGAGAACTGCAGTTTTTTTATCTGGTTCCAATGCATAGCCAACAGGCCCTCCAACTAATTTTTTACCTCCAGGAATTTCTGAAAAAATGCTCTCTTCAAATAGCTCCTAACATTAAGGTCTGTTTCCAGTCAAAAATGATTCTATATATTCTAGTACTTTGCTGTGTCTAGATTTAGCAAGTACAACCAACCACTGACTCCTTAAAAGAAAATCTACTATCCTTGCCATTAATTATGGAATAAAACCTTCATGGTACTTGCACAGAATTACTTTTGTAAGCCCCACCCCAGCACACTGTAATTTTATTTTATTTGACTGATTCTGTGAGCTTCATAATTTGCAAGTAGTTACAGGCAATCCCAGCTCCATCATAACAATCATTAGGACGGTGCAGTGCCTCACAGCAAGAGATTCTCCGGTTCAGTTCTCAGCTGGAATGCCTTCTGTGCGAAGTCTGTATGTCCTCCCTGTGTTCACTTGTGTTTTCTCTGGGTACTCCGGTTTCCTCCCATGTTCCAAAGAATGTTTGGAGTGTTTTTGCCCAGGCCTCTGCTGAAAATTGGCTTTGCTCCAAGTTGGACTTTCCCGGTAAACAAATGTTAAATAAATAAATACATTAGCCCTTTTCTAGCCTTATACTTTTACAGTAAACTGACAGCATCCAGGCTTTCAAAGTGCAACTACATTTCACCCTTCTCCATAAAACATGGTCTGATTGGAAATGCCCATAACTACAATACAAAAAAAATCTTTCCTACTTTTATTTTTTATTTCTTTTTCAGAAAATCCCACCATCATCTATGGGCTGTACATATTCAATACATCTATTACCACTCCTGTGAGGTGTTAAGACGTTTCCTCGTAACACTATTAAAAAAATCCAACAAATACAATACTGAACTATAAGGTATTGTACAGCAATGCAGAATACTGCCACACAACTGTGGATAGCTTTCTATTCCCACCGTTTTACTGTAGAAGCATACTGAATGCTTTATAAATAGTGATCCTCTACAAACAAGTTGAAAACATTTCTAATAGATAAATGTATGGGTAAATGGAAGGATGTCCTCAGCATTTTCTTAGCTAACCTCATCAGTACCCAAGTGGTCTTCTCATATGCGCTACCTCATTCATATTGTGTTTGGCAGGAAATAAACTTTTCAACCCTGTTCAAAACTGAGAGAGAAAATGCTGGCATGAGACAAAATGCTGTATCTATTTATCAGAACATGCATTGTTTACCGAGTCACTATTCTTTCTGATCTCCAGGGAACTTGAAACCCTGCATGCTGAGGATGATCAAACACTGCAAGTTCCTGTGCCTGAACTGTTTGTTCTCTTGAAAAAAGGCACCAGCAGTAGGTGACCTTGTTAAACATTATCTCATTCTTGCAAAGTAAATGCATCTGTAGCTCTTACTGCATCTTTTAACATCTGTGATGAATGTAACCTACAACACATAACAGTTGGTACACAGATTTCAAAAGATGCAACCTCAGATTCCAAAACAAATTACAGTCGGGGATAAAACTTAAAAGTCTATCCTGTTTCATGAATTCTAGCGACCTTGCTGCTTCATCTTAGTCTTAAAATAATTCATTCTGAAATTCTAATGACAGCTGTCTGATGTGATCCATATTACTTCATTTTGGCAGGTTTTGTTATTCACACTTCCCCCATATGTGTAGAGGCTCAACAGACTTAGTCAGTTGACACTGCGGCTCAACAGACTACATCAACATCCCTTGATCACCAGCTAAATGCAACACAGTATGTGTATGAGCATGTTCCTATTCAGCATTATATTATACATAAACACACCATGCAACATCTAGGCACCATCCCTGGAAACCTCTCCAACTTCATTCTCAAAATTCCATGTTAAAAAAATCCCTCTTAAATGCATTAATAATCTACTTATGTGGACCAGAACACATGAATGCACTTATTACAAGACACCTGTTATGCTCAGATTCATGCCCAAACCCAACTCTTTCTTTCCCCCATTGGATTCTGCAAGTTATTATCCTTGTATACAACTTTACCATCTGCAAGCACCTTGGATGGAATTCTTAGGAAGAAGTCTAGGTAATGTCCCTAAAAGCAACTTCGGTGGTGGAAGAAAAAATGCAAAAGCCAGGAAGGTGACTTCAATGTCGGATATCATGAAAGGCCAAACTTACAAAGGAGACTGTACTCCAGAAACAGTAGTAAAGGCAAGGGCACACCCTATAACAAAGCTATCCATAAGGATACTGACCGTGGGGGAGGGGGGGGGTACTTCAAATCTTTCTTGATACTTCTGTAGCTACAGTGATCCTCAACATTAGTTGTGACTGAATATCATTACTTTAAAAATCTTAATGGAGTATGTGAAAAACAATTAACTAGAATCTGCTTTTCTAAAATAAAGCCAATTTGATTGAAATGAAATGGCATCTGGTAAACATAAAGCATCCTTTTTCAAAAAGGGATAAATCTCAGATAGCAGTTTATTTTTTAATTTATTCAATAACTGGTTAAGTTGAATAGCTCCAAGATCCCTTCAACAATAACCTGGGTGACATGCAATTAGGCATTTGTTTTTATAAATTAATTTCCAAACAATCATAGATAATGTTTTCAATTTACACTTGAGCTAATAATTCCCATGGCTATAAAAGGTGGTAACACTACAGTTGACATGTGTTATCATTTAATTTATGGAACTATTCATCTATCATTCCCGCAAAGCCAATCATACAAAGAGGAAAATGGAATAACACAATAACCCATACAATAATAATAAGGGGAAAAAAGCATTAGATGTTTTGCATATTTATAGTACAATTAAACATTTTTATAAGTGCCAAATTTATTTACAATTTAATGTTAATATTTTTTTACAGGAGTTCACAAAAGGTTATAGTCAAAAGGGTAGGTGATACATAGGGCCCCAGTACTGAGACAGAATTAATTCTGCTCTTAAAAATAAATGGCAATTCAAAAGAAATGCAGCAAACAGGAAAATGTGCTCTAACACCATTAAAGTATTTTTGAAGTAGGGGCTTCACCACCTTACATTCCCAGGGCAGACAGGTACCTTTGCGACTTGAATCTGCTTTGCTTCCACTGCCTGTCAATCATCAGCCCCTCCTCAATCAATCAGCCCATTGACCTCCCCCACTAGGGTGAGGGTTGAGTGGGAAGGGCCATAATTCAGAAAGCTATCGAGAATGGTTCAATGATTACTTGTTTTTCTAACAGCACTAACCAGAGGTATCCGGTAAGGCACTGGGGAGGACAATGCAACATGAAGCATGGTCCTAACCCTTCACTTCTGTGAGTAGTGGTCCTTCCAAGTAGCACGGTCCCTCCCATGAGGTATGATCAGTGGTTTCTACAATCTCCACAAGAGAAAGTGCACTACCCAGTGTGCCCCCCAAGTGCACATAAACCCCTCCCAACTCACCAGAGATGTGAACAAGCTACACTCCTTCATGCCCCAAGATCATCCAGTGACAGAACCACTAACCAAACCCCACTTGCCTGGGTTGTACTCAGGACCCCATCTCTCTGGTCTGTACCATGAAGCCAGACCAAAATATTTTCTTAATTGCAATGTCAGGCTTGTAGATATTCCCTCTATTCCCTCATTCAGTGACACCTTTCCATAGACAGCTTTTTAGGTCATTGGTATTTCAAAAGGAAGCCAGCAAAGCAGGCAATAAATAATCTAGAGGTGTGTCACCTAGGGTAAAGTCAGTTACTAGGACATATAGTTATCCTCTAGAGGTTTAATATCCAAAAGATCACTCACCTTTACTTTTTTTTTTGCTCCCATTTATGGCTCACCATATTATTATATAATAACCAAATATGAACGTCACCATAGATGTAATACAACCATCTCAGATTAATAACTCAGAGATTCTCGCCACCAAATTGCAACTTAATAAAAATACATGCATTAATATCATCTGTATGTACATTCCCCCAGGTAACAATATATCTACATTTGAAGATATCCTGCACTGGCTATCATGTCACTACCCCCAAGACACCCTACTACTTGGAGACTTTAACATAGACTGGGGCACCTGTTCCTCAGAATCCCCAACCACCCATATTAACCTGCATGCATTTACACAAATTATATCCACCCCTACCAGGATAGGTAAACCCACCCAAAAAGAAAGTACACTTGACTGGGTACTCATAAATAGTCACCCCCAACTGTACACCTCTGGTACCCTCCTTGATAGCCTACGTGATCACCTTCTCACATATGTAATTAAGCACAAAACCATTAATTCCCAACAACCCTTACTCAGAAAGGTTAGAAACAATAAAAACTTTGACCCTGACAAATTCCAGCAAGAACTAAACTCATGTAATTGGTCTATTCTAAAACACCTCCCCTTAGAGGAAGCAGTAGCATACTTTAACAACAAATTCCTTGAGATCCTTGATTTGCATGCACCTGTTCATTCAAAGAGAACCAAGGCAAAAACTGTGCCATGGCTTTCTAAAGAGTCTAAACTCAAAATTACCCTTAGAAACAAAGCATGGGCTTTACGGCGTTCTTCTAAAGACCCCCAAGATCACATTAAATACAGGCAATCCAGGAACGAAACCAAAAAATCAATTTTACAAGACAAAAAACAATACTACTGTAATTTACAGACAGTAAATCAAAATAACCCTCAGAAGTTTTGGGCAGGTTTAAATAATCTACTACATACTGGACAAACTTCAACCCCAATCCTTGCTGCTACTATTGATAAAACCCCTGAAGATGTTTCTGATAGTTTTAACCAATTCTTTACTGAGACAATTCAAGCCCTAAGCTAGCCAACTACCTCCTAGCTCCCCTGGTCCTGAAAGTAGCACCCCTATAAACCTACTCACGTTCAGCTTCCAACCAGTCACCACTTCACTTATCTGTACCTTGATCAAAAAATTAAAACCCACTACACTTTCTGCTGATCAACTCCCTGCCGAGTACCTACAAAAATCAGCTGATGCTATTGCTTACCCCGTCTCAATACTTATCAATTGAACCATAGTAGAAGCTAAAATTCCCACCATCTGGAAAATATCCCATGTAATCCCACTTCACAAAGGAGGCAGCTCAACTGAATTCTCCAATTATAGGCCAATAGCTATACTCTCTCCACTTGCAAAGATTATGGAAAAATGTATTCATAGACAACTCATGCACCACCTAATCCAGAATCACCTTATGGCAGACACTCAGCATGGCTTCCGTCCTCATCACAGCACTACTTCAGCCCTCCTAGCCTTTACCAACACCATAAACCATAATCGCAACAATAATTATATATCCTCAGCCCTCTTCGCGGATCTTTCCAAGGCATTCGATATGGTTGATCACCAACTTTTAATCCACACCCTGCAAACATTCTGTCTAGATACTGGAGCCCTTCAATGGTTTCAATCCTATCTGAATGGCCAACAGCAGGCTGTCCTCTGGCAGAACAAACTCTCTAACCTTCTACCTAACACCCTTGGAGTACCACAAGGCTCTATACTAGGGGCCTTGCTGTTCTCCATCTTCATTAACGACCTTTATATTGTCATCCCAAAAGTCAGCTGCATCCAATATGCTGATGACTCTACTCTGATTTGCTCAGCCACATCTCCAGTAGAGTTATGGTCAGCTACCCAGACCACCTTTAATACGATAGAAAACTGGCTTTCTGAACATCATCTGATCCTAAATCCCAAAAAACTAAAATGCTGTTATTTTCACCAACACATAGGTCTACTGCTTTCACCTTTACCATAAAATCAAATGATGGCACAATAATCTCCCCTGACCCCTCTACAAAACTATTAAGTGTCATTATAGACAATAATCTAAAATTTGACCTACATGTTAACCAAACTATCAAAACCATCAATAAAAAACTAGGGTCACTTTACAAAATAAAAGCCTTCCTAACCCCTCCAGCTAAAATTGCCAGAGCTCTCTCTCACCTTCTTTCATCCCTTCTGTATGCATCCCCTTCGACTCTCGAATTTAAACAAGACTGTCCTTAACAAACTCTCAATTTGCTACAACCATATTGCCAGGTTTGCCACTGGGCTGCCTTTTAGGACACATCATTGCATCAATCTAAATCAGCTTGGGTGGCTTGAACTACCCAGCCTAATCCAGTATAACCAACTGATTATGGCCTATAAAATCCTCTATAATCCGGACAATACTCCTGCACTTAAAAATATTATCACCCCCTATAACAATCCTAGACCACTTCGATCCTCTAACAAACTACTAATTCAGACTAGCAAAATTAATAACACAGCCGGTGATTCTCTCTTTGCAAACTCTAAGTAGATCCTGGAACTCTCTTCCAGCTGATATTACCTTACTTTCCACCTTAGATCAATTTAAAACTAGACTCAAACAACATTGGTCACTTAACTGGTTATGTCAACGTATCAAGCCTGGCTAACTCTCTCTAGACTGTGTAAAAATCTGTTAACCGGTTTACTGTGCAATTTAATTTAATCCTGACTTGCACTCAGGATCAACTCTAACCTGTGGAACTTGTTTAACTTGCTTATTTATGTAATCTCTGTAAATATTCTGTTTGTAATATGTAATGCTGGCATTATGTAATGCTGTATCTGCTTACCCTTGGAGCTTTTCTCCCCGGGCCTCCGCTGAAAATGGACATGCATCCAGTTGGACTATCCCGGTCAACAAATGTAAAATAAAAATAAATAAAAAATAAAATATGGCATGTCTTAATGCTGCTACATAATGTATTGTTTCCAATAACAGCATTCCAATTGCATTTGAGGCTGAGAAATCAAACGTGCTTTGAATTTCTACTGATCACATATAACAAATTAAATTTAAACTTCCAGTAGCCCAATTCATCCCCCTTCACTTTTTTTTTTTTTTTTTTTTTTTACATATATATGAATAATATGGATTCTGATTTAACCCACCCAAAATGTATGATGCTCAGAAAGAAATTTATATTTACTCATTCAACAAGGCTGTTGCAGTACATATGGTTAACATCTGTTGGGCAAACATGGCTAAAAAGGTTTACATACAAGCAGGTGACATTCTTATTATGCTCACCATTTATTGAAAATTAATTATCAAAAACAGTGAGGAGAAAATCCTTAAAAAAAATATATATATTTTTTTGCTAGGGAGCTAACCCCCCATATCCCTGAAATGATATATATAACAACTCCATAGTCACAACACAGTGAAGAATAAAGGGGGGGGGGTTACTTGAAAAGTGCACTGCTGGCTTGCACAGTGGTGAAATGCACTGCAACATTAAAATCTTACACTAAAGCCGCCCAAACATAAGTGCACTGAACACCCGTAAGTAAGGCAGCTAAAAGTAACTTAAGTGTTGTTTTGTTTTGTTTGGTAGAACTGCAAACCATTCCAGAAAAATAAACACTACAATCCTGTTGTGAGCAAATGAAAATGTTTGTTTTTATGGTCATAGATAACAATATACCAAACTTTATTAATAGGTTCAAATAATGCCTACTGTAAGCATAATTCATCACTCGTGTGTGCAGTTCCGTAAGCATGCACCACTTCTAATTTCACAGCTGAATCAATGTTGGATTTTGTAACTTACATAGGCATTCATAACTCTATGTATTTTCAGCACCTGTGGCATTCTCTATAGTGTATATTCACATTTTATTTGCAATGCTCAAGACACATATTTTAAAAAAGGAGTATCTTAACAATGCATTAATGCAGGGCTAGCTACCTGATGCTGTAAACCTTGGCTCCAGATGACTAATGTAGACATTATACTTTAAAAGAATGAAGATCTACAAACAAAACCAGCTCTATTTTCAACATCAGCTTTAACAGCCATCTTCTCAGTAACATATCTAAACAGTGAACCACTGTTAAGCCTGGCTTGGAGCTGTAATGCATAACATATTAAACAAGAAATGTTGGGCTGGTTGTTAAGCAGACTCAGAAAAAAAACTAATTCACAAGGAATCAAGAGATCCAAAACTAACGATGATGCTTTCTTTCCCATTAAGGTTGTCTTCAACCTTAACCTTTATATTAAGTTATATACCTCTCAACCTCTTAGCACAAGAAATATGGACAAAGCCCAAAAAAAATGGGGAGACAAAGGCTCAAAAACAGGAACCGATTTTAAATACTGCTATCGTAAATGTAGAAAGTTGCTAGAATAACTAGATTTGTGCTAGCATGCATTTTCTAAAGGATATGAAGTCTGAAACACAAATGTATGCAATTATTTAGCGACTTTTGTCCTCAGTGATTTGCCAGAAAAACCACAAGATTTATGAAGAGCAGACCAAAAACAGGAGGCAAAAATCTGGACATTCTGTTATAATCTGGACAGTCAAGAGGTATGGCATTAAAATACATTTTGGTACTATACAAGTAATCAAACATGTTTCAATACACACAGCTTGATAATACACTGTTCCAATGAACTATAGAGCCAAGAATATAAACAGCATCTGTCTTGAGCATTATTACACATCTTCATTCATCTTAAATGGTGCCCACTTCCAGGACTAGCTTTGTTCCTTTCACTTCTGCATAAAAGCCACTTTTATCTGCCCTGTTATTAAAACCTGGAAACAGTATTAACTACAACGTTTGCTCTTATCCATTTCTGCTATTCATAGGTGTGTACTAGGCTAACAGCCCTGGAGCCTATATAAGCCTAGCCCAAGAAGATTCCCTGGCATCATGCCGCCCAAAGTTAGTTCCCAGTGCCCCTGTCAAGCAAGGCCACTGAAGTGATCCCCAGGGTGAACTTCCTATTGCCCACCCACTTGTCAAGGTTTCTCTTAAAGAGGGCCAATGAAGTGCTCTACTTAATGTGAATGGGAAGTTTGTTCCAGAGTATGGGAAGTCTCTGGGTTAGGAACCTGTCCCTCCAGCATGTTCTGTTTATTGTGGTAATGAGGTTTAAGGTCCCTGGAGCATGTGGCATGGAGGGATTGGGATTTCTTTAGGTATAGCATATGCTTTGTAGGTCAAGCAGAGATCGCCTCTAAGTAGGCGATAAGAAATAGAGTATAGCTGGAGTTTTTTTGAGTCTGTCCGTATAGGGCATGCGTCTAAGGCACAAGATCCACTTAATGAGGTATTTTTGTGGCCATTCCAGTTGTTGTAGGTGTCTAGTGAGGTACATACCAAATGGGTTGTTGTATTCTATAATAGGTCTAATGAGGGACACGTAGAGAGGGATTATGACCTGTTTCTTTCTGGATGAGAATCCTTTTGTAATGAGATGCCACATAAAAGGACTTTTTGACTACAGTGGCAATGTGGTTATCAAAGGAGACGTTGCTGTCAATCTGTGCCCCCAAGTCTCATCACACCTTCTATGTTTAGTGGACTACCACCTATGTGGTAGTTCATGGGCACCAAATTTTTCCCAAAGGGAATGACAATGAACTTTTTGGCATTGAGCTTAAGACCATGGTTCTGTCACCAGTCACTGGTGTCACTGAGGCCTTTTTGCAGAATGTCTACGTCAGTTGGAGAATCAATAATGGCTCCCAGTTTGCAATCATCTGTGAACTTGGTCAGCGAGAGTCCCTTTGAGTTTTCTTGAACTTCAGAGCAGTAGATGCCAAACAGGAGAGGACCTAGGACCGATCCCTGTGGGACACCACTTGTAACTTGTCAGTAGTCAGATTTGGAGTCTGCTACTTTCACAGTGTGGGTACTATCAGTGAGCCAGTTGGCAACCCATTATATTACATAGGGGTTTAGGCCTAGTTTAGTGAGTCTATCTATGATTCCTGAGTGAGAGATGGTGTCAAAGTCCTTGGCAAGATCTACGTAGGCTGTGTGAACTACCTTGCCCTCATCCACAGCTCTTGTGACAGACTCAAAGAAGTCTATCAGGTTGAGCAGGCATGATCTACCTTTCACAAACCCAAACTCTATGGGATCCAGAGTTTGGAGATTCCTTATGTCCTTACTTATAAGGTACATGATGATGCGCTCCACAGCCTTACATATCAGACTTGTTAAGCTAATGGGGCAGTAGTTCTCAGGGTCTGTAGTCATTCCTACTTTGTGGAGTGGGATGACTATAGCAGTCCACCATTCAGTAGGAACAAAGCTTGAAATGAAGCTGTGATTGAACAGGGTACTCAGGTGTGGTGCCAGTTCACTTTGTAATTCATGTAGAACACAGCCAGGGATATTATCACGTCCCATGGAAACTGTATTCTTGGCTTTGGACAGTGCGTTTTTTACCTGTGTAGCCATGATAATAAGGACTTGGCATTCCTCAGGTATTGTGATAGGCCCTTTAGGGGGTGAAAAGGGAGTAAAGTTCGCACTGAACCTGTCAGCCAATATGTTGGCAATATCAGTTGGTTCTGCATATGTACCGCCATTGTGCTCTAACTCAGAGCAGATCTGAGTATTGCCATCTAGATTCTTGACATAACTATAGAATGCCTTGTGGTTGTCTTTAGAAAGTGCAGCAATTTTGTTTTCATAGCTAGCTTTAGAGGGTTAGACGATGGATCTGTTTTTTTTGCTGAGGCTAACAAAGGAGTTTTTCCAGTCTTGGGACTTCACCCTTTTCTGCAACAGTTTTTTTCCTTCTGTTGTAGAGGTTTTTTTATGCTAGGGGACCACCAGATTGGCTTCCTTTTTTGGAGGAGAGCGTCTTGATTCTGTTTGGCATGGCCCATTCCATGCACTTGTGTATGTACTCATACAGTGCATTGGTGTATGATTCAGCAGTCATGCACCTATTTTCCATTTGCATGGGTGTCGTGAAGTTAGCCACCTCTTTTTAGAAGCCCAAAATTGTCTTTGGAGAAGTTTTTTACAGTAGTTTCCTTTGGGGGGGGGGGTATCCATGGTGATTAGCTTCTGGTCAGATCTGACTGGGGAGGACTTGATTACTGGTGTAGAGCAACGGTTACCCATGTTAGTAATGACCAGGTGAAGGACGGTTCTACCCCTGGTGGGGGTAAGAATGAGTTGGTCCAGGGCACTGGAATTAATGAATTCCAGAAAACGCTGAGCAAGTGTGTTGGTACATGAGTAATTTTCCCAGTTAATTAATGGAGGGGTAGTTAAAGTCTCCCACTATAAGGGTATTGGGTCGTACCCTAATATTTTCCAGAGTGTTTAGGAGTGTGGAGTGGGAGTCCTAGGACATGGTGGGGGGATCTATAGCAGGCTACAACCTGGATTGCAGTTTTACCCAGTGTTAGTTGTACTTGAAGCATCTCTGATGCATTATGTTGGGCTAGTAGTCTGGAGGTGTGCATGCCCTTTATTAATATGGAGACACCATCAACTTTAGTGCTTCAGTCCAGGTTTAGGGGCCGAAAGGTGTGGTATGAATTATAGCCTGGTAGTGTTGGGGTGCTCTCTGGAGCCTTAAACCAGGTCTCGGTCACTGCACAGATGTTGATGTTCTCCATTTTAAGGAGTGCTTCGAGCGAGTGCATTTTGAGATTTAGACTTCTAGTGTTGAGTAGCATAACCCTCAGATTTTGTTTGCTTGTAGCTGTTATGGTGGTAAATTTGTCTTTAGGACATTGCTTAAAAAAGGCACTATAGGGGTGGCAAGAGCCTTGGCCAGTATCCAGAATCCCTGGGGTGGCAGGTGCAGGCCATCTCTGGTGAAGCATCGAGGTCTGTCGATTATGTCAGCCCAGGCAGACAGATACTGGATCCCTTTAAAATGACACCAGAAACTTAGCCAATTGTTGAAGTCAATCATTTTATGCTTGTACTGTGGTATCATTCTGGGTGACGGTAGGATGTTACTCAGAGCTAGGGTCATACCTCTCTGGGCTACATGATCAAAGAGCTCCTCTATGTCTCTTTTCATGTAGTCTAAGGAGGTACGTCTCAGGTCATTCACACCAACACGGACAATGACAGAGTCATACTTGTACCTGTTGTGGAGTGACCTAAGTGCGTGCGTTATGTGGTGGATCCTGGCACCCCACAGGCAGCTGACCATAACTTTCTCCTTATTCAGCCTAGTGAGTGGGATATCAATGTGCCTTACTATTGAGTCACCTATGACTAGTGTATTGGGTAAGTTGTTTTGCCTTATGGGCTTTGGTTGAGTGGCACACTGCTTACGTGAGCTATGTTTCTCGTGGTTTGTGCTGGGATGTTGTGGTTGTTTGCGTTTCTGCCTCAGAGGTCTCTGCTGTTTGGGCAGATTTTTATTGAGAGCCTCCGCGAACGTAGGTGCGTGTTTTGTGTTACTATGCGAGGATTGTGGTGGTGTATGTTCTGGAGGGCTATGTGTTGAATGTGGTGTGGTGCAAGTGTTATCTTTCTCTTGACTGGCTAATCCAGCCTTGGCTTCCAATTTGGCTATATATGTGCATGTCTCACGAGTCCTAGTGTTGGGAGATAAGAGGAGAGGGTTGTCTGTGTACATGAGGTAGTTGCTACACTGCCTCAGAATGCCCATCTCACAAGGTTGACAGGAGGAAGCACAGGGAACTGACCTTTAGACATGCCTGGATATGAGCTCACTATATTAAGTACTGAAGCCTTTTACAGGAAAAATGTCACTCAAAGTGTCTGAGTCTGTACAGAGCACTGCCAAACACTTGAGGGGAAACCAATACGTAGACCCTGAAAATTTAAGGATGAAGTATTTAGGCAGATATTCTGAAGTTAGGAAGAAATCAAGCAGTACTTACTGAAAATAAAGAATTAGCTTGTCAAGAATGATGAAAAGAGGGGAGTCACAAGAATGGCTACTGCCTGGATACTACTAATGCTGGTATCAGCACAGCTTCACTCTGTTGGGATACAATGCTCCTTTGCTTCTTCTCCCACCAGAAGCAAAATGTTAGCACCAGTCCCAAGAAGAGAAGCAGGCCACAGCCTGTTTGATGATCCACAGTCTTGTCCCAGATGATGCAAGGGTCTGCAGGCTTGTAGCCTTTTTCTGGTAGATGTCTCAAATAGCAACCAGACCAATCAGGTACGTTAAGCACAGACACTCACTCTCCAACCAGAAAGAGTCCGGAATCAATGCACTCTGCTCCTACTCTCACCAGGATCAGAATATAAGCACAGATTCCAAGCTCTCACCTATAAAGCAGTTATTAGCTTTCTGGTGATCAGCAGTCTCCAGGAAATAATGCAACTACACTCCTCTCACCAGGAGAAAACAGAAGCACTAATCCCAAGATGACTACTGAGAGGCAGAATGTGGGCTCTCCAATAACTGGTGGTCTTGCAATAGATGCTTAAAGGTAAGATGAAAAAAATGGTTTATCCTAAATACTGCAGCGCGCACTACAGGAGTTAGACGTGAAAGTAGGTAACTTAAGTTTCACCTGTCTAAAAAGTTAAGTTTTAGTGAAGAGTCACTATTTTTAAAACAGCAAGATAGATTGAAAGGGGGTGGTCACTTTTCTATTCTGGTATTATGGATAGAGTTATCACCTGTCGCACTTTGCAAGGGACAGTCCCTCTTTGGGCAGTTGTCCTATATTTTATGCAACAGTTGCATAAAACAGTTATTCTGTCTCTGAAACACCTAATAAGCAACTACAATGCTACAAGAATAAGCTTTTATTTTGGCAAAAATGTGAAATTTTGTCCTTTGTACTGGCCGTGGGTATGTTTTGCCCTGCAAAATCTGATGTTCATACCAAAAATGTCCCACTTTGGGCATTTGAAAAGGTGGCAACCATAACTATGGAATACAGCAGGATGGCCAATAATTTTAAATAGCTGAAAAGGAATGATTTCACAAAATGATAATTTTGTGCTTACTCACACCAATCAGTAAAAGCAGAGAGGAAATGAGATATATGGTCAAATTAACATAAGGGGCAGGCAACTAGAAAGACAGTGGTGTTTAAGCACAGAACAGTAACCGGGTGGGGAAAAAATTCTGTCTGACTCACAAGAGACAGAGATGTGGTGTCTTTTTAAGTTTTAATATGCAGTTAAAAGCAGAATACAAGTAAAACACAGTGTAAAGAAAACAAATCGCAAAACACAAAATAGAAAAAGGTAATAAAATAATACAGAATACAACAAATAAAAAGCAAACGAACCTTTCCCTCTCAGCAAACTGTAGCAGAGTCTGTGTGAGCCTTTCCAGTAAAGCTTTTTTATTCTTATTTTATTCTGCATTAAATTCTTTTTTGGGGGTAAATTCAGAAATATTTACCTGTCAAAACCTAATAAACTTAATAACAAGAAAAAAAAGTAACCTGGTAGATATGCATGTATCTTTAAAAATTCCATTTTGCTGGCATGTCAGAGACAAGAATGTTCCAATGTTAAAATTACAAACATATTACTTTTAATTTGCACATAGCATATGCCACCTCCAAAGCCAGCTAAAAATATGACCTACTTGATAATCATCTTCTCGCTTCAACTTTATTTACGTATTTGTCTGGCTAGCTGATATTTTTGCTTGAATTAGAAAACTGTCAGAAAATCCTGGCAACTTATTTATCTGGAAACCTGCAACATCTGTACAGCTAGATGTTTAAATTATATCTGTCATCTCTCTTCACTCTTTTGCTATCTATTCCATGTCATTTGGAATGCTTTAATGGAGTCACTCTCCATCACCTAACTCCATGGGGATTACAACCCTCTCTGTGAAGAAACACTATCAGAGGAGAAGTGTTTTTTTTTTTGTTTGTTTGTTTTTTTAGTATATCAATATACTGCCTGTGCTCCCTCATCTCTTCTTTCTTCCTCCTGTTTGAGATGAACCCTCCATGTGACCCTGGCTTGATCTTACCCTCACATTTCTTGCATCACCCCACCCTCCCAACAAGTCTTTTCTGGTCTCCTGGAGAAAAATTCCAGCTGCTCTAGACCCTGGGCATATTCTTCCCACCCATCCAGCACACTTTTCTGGTACTTTTCCTTTCAAATTCTACAACCAGCCTCATGCCCCCCTGTTTTGTATGTCCCTTAGAACTGGACAGAATATTTCTGTTGTGGCCTGAGAAAGGGCTGACACAACAGAAGAATTACAGTGTTGTTTTTGCAGCTATGCCACTCAGGATCTCCTGCCATATTCTGTTCATAATTGCCTCTGCCCTGTCACTCTGCTCTCCATGGTCAAATTCACAGCTGAAAAAAAAACTGGATTATTTTCCTGCTTTGCCATCATCAGTTCCACTCCCCCATCTTACACTTCACACCAGGATTGCTGTGGTCCAAGCACGGAACTTTGCATTTGTGTCCAATGAATCACAGCTTGGTCAGCCTGTCCTCTCCCATCCTCCACTACTGCACCTGTCATCAGGGAAGAGGCTGATGCTTCCTCCTTTCCCTGCAATATGTCTGACATGAACTCATGTAAAACAAATGGACCAAAGCAAGATCTGTCTGGTAATACACTAGTTATGTCCCTTCTTCTTCTCTTTGTCCCTCTCACCAGAGCACTCTGTGCTCTACCATTCAGCCATGCCATGAATAATCCAGTCCTTCATGGTCATACATGCAACTCCTCTAAGTATGCTTAGCAGTAACCTGGGTGTCACCATGCCAAAGCCTTTGCCGAATTGCATATAAAAAATATTTCTAGCGGTCCTCCTTATTAAATGGAGCCATAAACGAATGTCTTTTTTGGCTGGCATAACTCAGTGTGACTTTTTGCTTGCTGCAGTTACACATCTTGTTAGTAGCAGTAGCTGCCGCTGCACTTCTTGTTAGTAGCAGTAGCTGCCGCTGCACTTCTTGTTAGTAGCAGTAGCTGTTGCTGCACTTCTTGTTAGTAGCAGTAGCTGCCGCTGCACTTCTTGTTAGTAGCAGTAGCTGTTGCTGCACTTCTTGTTAGTAACAGTAGCTGTTGCTGCACTTCTTGTTAGTAGCAGTAGCTGCCGCTGCACTTCTTGTTAGCAGCAGTAGCTGTTGCTGCACTTCTTGTTAGTAGCAGTAGCTGCCGCTGCACTTCTTGTTAGTAGCAGTAGCTGCCGCTGCACTTCTTGTTAGTAGCAGTAGCTGCCGCTGCACTTCTTGTTAGTAGCAGTAGCTGCCGCTGCACTTCTTGTTAGTAGCAGTAGCTGCCGCTGCACTTCTTGTTAGTAGCAGTAGCTGCCGCTGCACTTCTTGTTAGCAGCAGTAGCTGTTGTTGCACTTCTTGTTAGTAGCAGTAGCTGCCGCTGCACTTCTTGTTAGTAGCAGTAGCTGCCGCTGCACTTCTTGTTAGTAGCAGTATTCAGCTGTTACATTTATTGGCAGGTTGTTATCATGATACTTTTCCCTGCTTTTCTTTCAATGTGCCTTTAAATATCCTAACATTATGTTAGTCTATCTTTAGTTTTATTATCCATCTCTTTTTTCTAACTTATTTTCATTGAGTTCTCTCCCCATCCCATCTTTATTTCAGTCACTCTCTCTACCCTAAGCCTATAGTTATAACAGCATCCAATAAACCCTTCCTCACATGCTGAAAGTAATACAGCCTAAGTGCCTAACCTCTATTCAGTGTCCACCTCAGCCCTACCTAATCTGGTATGAACCAATGAGCCAGAGACGGTTAAATGTGTTTCCTTGGCCAGCCATATCTCCCCTAGACATTCTGAGGAAGAGAAGCAGTTACCTCCTGTTTACTGGCAATCCATCCATCAGAGGTGCATTTATGTACACAAACTAGAGACAGAGCTCTTAGACCTTGTCAGCAATCATAAACCCAAATATGCTGAGGTAATTAAAACATGTACTCAAGTCCTCTGTGTGATATGGTACCACATCCATACAAAAACACCACATACTGAAATAAACCCACTACTCACATAAGCACACCAACACCCATGCCCACTACCACCATATCAGCACATATTGTTACAAGGAATCGTCAAGCTAAAAAAGGCAGTGCCCATAAGAGTAACAGAGCCTACATGTAAAATAGACAATGCCAGAAACTGTTATCAGTGACATCACAGACATACAGACTCCGCACTCTCCAGACTGGAAAGGGCATAGTGGCCATTAGATGTCTCTCAGGCACTATTATTAGGGAATTACCAAGACAAACTATGCCCTGAAGTATCCAAATTATAAGGATGACCTTGTCATGCTCTTGCTGAGAAGAATCATCTCAACTGGTTCACCTTAAAAGTGATGTAGAAAGAGCTCTTATCATATTTTCTTAAGGAGGGCAGTCTCTCGTGTTTGGCAGTACAATGGGGGCAGTCTCTCATGTTCAGCAGTACAAGGGGGGCAGTCTCTCATGTTCAGCAGTACAAGGAGGGCAGTCTCTCATGCTCAGCACTACAATGAGGGCAGTCTCTTGTGTTTGGCACTACAAGGAGGGAAGTCTCTCGGGTTCAGCACTACAAGAAGGGCAGTCTCGTGTTTGGTAGTACAAGGAGGGCAGTCTCTCGTGTTTGACAGTACAAGGAGGGCAGTCTCTCATATTCGGCAGTACATGGAGGGCAGTCTCATGTTCGGCATTACAAGGAGGGCAGTCTCTCGTTTTCAGCAGTATAAGGAGTGCAGTCTCTCGTGTTCAGTAGTATAATGAGTACAGTCTCTGGTGTTCGGCTGTAATCTGCCCCAGCATGGAATAATACTTAAATGCACGTCTACCATCACTAGCTTTAAGGAGTCACTCCATTAATGGTGTTAGTCTAGGGGGATCCATTTTCTGAAAACCTAGAAGAACGGACCTTCATAATTTACGAGTGATGGACTACCCGTGTCTTTTGAAAGTTTTCACATTCTGGCAAAACTTTCTTCTACCTCCTTAGTTTATTTTTTAAGCAAATTAAAATGACTAGATATTCTAACCTGATAAAATTCAGTAAGACATGAAGGTGGCTCTGCTCACCATAAGAAATCTCAGTGGCTAGATGTCGAGATGCTGACTTGAAAACATTCCTTTACCTGCAGAACATAGATACATCTCTGTAGATATTGAAACCTGACTCCAATATAGGGAAAGTTCTACTCCTATTCCAGGGTTCACCACCTGTTACACATTCAGGACCACTAGGAGTGGGGGGGATATGTCCTGATTTATTAAATATCTCAATCACATGTCACATCCCAAATGACCTCAACCTTGACTCGGTACAAGTCAAAATCAATCTGAGTAATACAAATTCAATATCAGCAAAACAAGTATTACATTTCAGTAGTTACAGGTACCCATCTGTGTCCAGAGAGGAACAGACCAAATACTTAAACATGATCCCTCAGCTAGATGTCAAATCAAACAACTTTTCAGTAGGGAACTAATTACCCAACTATCAACATCAAACAACTGCAATGCCCATGCCTTTCTCAAAATCATGTCCTGATCCCTGAATAAAATAGTTACTCTCCCTACTAGAGGTTCCGACCTCCTAGACCTTGTCTTAATTAACTGCTCTGCCATCCTCACAAGTACTCCATTCTCTAGTTAAACCATATAGTCTAACCTTCTGCCTTATGACCAGCCGTTATAGTCTCAGTAACTCATGGGTACACAGGATCCTCCAAAAATCTAAACTTAATTGCATCAACCTTTTAAAAAAGTGGTCCAGTTACCTACATTCTTGAAGATTAGCACACCATCCCTAAGTAAGGAATTTCATGACCTATTAAATCACAGTCCAGAGACTAATGTCAACTTCTGTTATAACCAAAACAATAAAGATGGCATATATCCAATCAGGTGGAATCATAGAGCTAACAAATAAGTTAAGAAGAAATGTAAGCTCTTAGCCATATATAAACACCCTTTAGCAGCTCATAAAACAAAATAATGGGAAGCATCAGAGATACCTTGGAGCATGAGACAGCCATAGGTCACAGGTAAATGCTAGGCTAACTGCCCTTGTGGTATTTTTTTTTTTTTTTTTTTTTTAAGTGTTGTCAATTTTCCTCAAAGGTGATAAACTATGTATTTTGTGTTTGTGAGGTAAATACCTAAACCATTATGCAAAACCTCTCAACCATTATGGTAATCCTTCCAGTCTCAGCTGCACTAGGGAAATTATAAATCCATCTTAGCTGTGTGTGTAAAATCTGCAATGATGCCCTGCTGTGTCTGAACGCATTATATAAGTGATGCCAGAATTCATATCTAACATCATAACTGCTAAATTCATCTATTAATTTCACCTCACTTACTATACCCTCAGTCCCCCCTTAACAATTCTTAACATGTTTCAAACACTCCTTCAAAAACAAAAAAATAGCACCTCCATAGAGCCAGACAACATACGCAGCTGCTTATTGGTAAACTAAAAGCATTATCCAGCTAACCCTCTTCAAAACATCTCAAAGTCTTTAAACAGACCATGTAGTAGGAGGAAGGAAAAACTGTTATAGTCCTCCCCCACATAACTCTGTTCACTTCCACTGACACAGCAAGGTAACTAACTCTAGGCCCATCACTTTCACTAGATTTCTCTCTAAAGCCATGGAACATACTACTATAGAACTTGTAAGTAAGTGCAGAAAAAATTGTCCAGATTTAAGTCCCTCTGCAGTTTTTTTTTTCTAGGTTATAATATTATTACCTTATCAACCTTTTCAGATTCCTCAAACAAGTCTTCAGAGCCCCACATAAAGGGCTTCTCATCTGCAATGCTTATCTGGACTTAGCCAAAGCATTTGAGTAATACAATTCCTCACTCTGGCATTATACATAGGCTAATCCAGTTCAATACGAGCTCCCTTGTCTTTCTCAGAATTACTAAGTGGCTATCAAAGAGCACACTCAAGTTGAAGAAGGCTTGGGATCCTGGTTCAAGTCTTTACCTCACAAGTCCAAGGTGCAAGGTTTGATTCTGATCATTGCTTAGCGGCAACACTTGAAACAGTCTGCAGACTTATAGTGCAATATGATACCCTCTTCAAAAATCAAACTGTAACTTATAGCATTTCTTAAGGTTCTCTCTCTCTCCTAGGTCCTCTCCTTTTTAGGATCTATTTCTGTCAAGCACACACAAATCTTAGTAACGTATGACTGCAAGTGAGGAATCATCCTTAACTCCTTTACAGTCACTAATACTCCATCAAGACCTTCATCACATTTATGCTGTAAATCACTTTCTTACCCTAAATGGCCGAAAACATAATCACTTTTGATAAAACTAGGTTTCCTGCACAGTAGCTCATAAAAATAATTCACATTACAACCAACATTGCGATTTGGACTGAGGAATTTACACAAACTATGCACTCTCTCTTAAATCAGTATCTCTGCCATTTTGTCAGAAACTCCTCCTGCCTACCTCATCTAAAATAGGTTATCATTCGGATCCCAAACTGTCCTAACTCCCCTTTGCTGGTATTCACCCAGTCACAGAATGCAATACGATGACAAAACAGCTCTGAACAATTCTTCCAACTAAAAAGAACCCAGTGTTTTATAACCAAAAATAATGTAATGTTTAAATAACCACCTCAACTCACACAGACTAAAAACCCTGTCCATAGTTACTGTGAACTAGAGACCCTTGTGGGATGGTCAGTGCTTTGCCTTCTAAGCTGTCAAACCCTGCTCTCTGCATCCTCGTTTTTCTTGATAAAAAGCCCATTCCAAAGACTTAGTTCTATGATAAAATATCCAAAAAATCCTGATTCAGGAATAAATGTATTGCCAACTGCCTCCCCTCACCTATGGAACAGGCTTTCCATACATATCAGACAGTGTAAAATCTTAGCAACACTCAAACTTCAATTAGTTCATCCCAGGAGTCACTTGCTTCAAACCTTTAACCATTTCAAACGAAACATGTTAATTTTGTAGCCCTTATTTCTACTCTGTTTTTCTTTTCCTCGCTTTTCTCCAACCGCTCCTAATTTTGCACCCCTGTAGCATGATTCAAGTTGAAATACCTTCATGTGTGGCACTTTGAATAGGCCTATATTGGTGGCTGACATAACAACTGCTTTGTCCACACATTAAAATCTACTAACCAATGTTCCTGTAACCGATGCCTTTCTTTATTCATACTCTACATGTTACATGGTGCCACAGCACAGATAGGTCCACAGACTGACCATTAGGACATTCAGGAAACATTTCCAATCGTAATGCTGCTGCTTCTCTGTTTTCAATCTAGAAATCACGAAAATGAATAATA
Organism: Protopterus annectens; assembly: GCF_019279795.1. Taxonomy (NCBI): domain Eukaryota; kingdom Metazoa; phylum Chordata; order Ceratodontiformes; family Protopteridae; genus Protopterus; species Protopterus annectens. The sequence goes on along the minus strand of NC_056749.1, from coordinate 142,267,289 downwards.
AGAAATGGTGGATCTCCCAGAGATCTGCAACAAACTGTATGCTGCACTGACACCTTCAAAAGGGAAAGGAATAAAGGCTATACAGAAAAATAAACTGCCTTGATTATTTTTACATCAGAGACAAAGTGCTAAAAGCTGCAGTTAAGACAAGTAATCAAGCACAGGAAATAGGGAAGGGAAGTATACGCACTAAAGCAGAGAAAAGAGCGAGGGCAGCAAAGGAAAGCCATTATGTCAAGATAGCATTGTTGTGTGAGCAAACATAAAAGTGCAGGTTCGAATAATCAGTGCTGCAGTAGCCTTAGCTATATGGGATATATCCTGCCAAGGAAAAATCAGATAGCCAGCTTCCTATATGAACCTATGAACCTAAGCTTCAGGGCACCTTCTGTATGCTCAAACTGTCTGGCAACTTGAGCTGAGATGACTAAAAGTAAAGTATGGGCACAAACCCCTTCAGAGCCTTACTGCTAACAGAGAGCGAAAGAGGACTGAGCACCAAAAGAACAATGTTAGGAAGAACAAAAAATAAATAACTACACCCTGGCATTAAAAAGACCAGAAAACAAGGGGGTGGAGAGAGAGAGCAGTTAATGCACCAGTGATCATTCAAACATCTACTGTTATGCTATGTTTACTTACACAACTACTCTGTGTTATTCATCTTAATCACTGATGCAGTAGCCTTAAATATATGGGTAGAGTACGCTAGCTTGCTACATTTGGGAGGTGGAAGGAGAAGAGTCCAGGAGCCCCTGGAAAATGGTCCTTGCAAAGCATAATCTATACCTAGAGAAGAAATCATATTGCTTTGTAGAAGTACTTACGGAGGACCGAATAGCAGCTTCTATAATATTTCCAGAATCAAACCTTTTCCAAAAATCCAGAGATGAAACCAAGACCCTGGTAGAGTATGCCTTGACCTTGCCTGGAAGAGTTTTGTTGCGGTGAGTATAACAAAAGGTAATAGTCTTAGACAACCGTTTGGAAATAGTCTGTTTTGACATAGGTTGCCCTTTTTTACCTTCACAAGAAATGAGCAATTGTTTTCAAGATATGAAAGATTTAGTTCTGTCAAGATAGTACTCAAGTTCTCTGTGGACATCCATGGTATGAAGCATCCTTTCTCCGACATTTTTTGGGATCAGGAAGAAAAATGGAGAGATACGTAGTTTGGCTTAACGTAAACACAGACACCACTTTAAGCATAAAAGGAGGATTAGTTCTTAAATAAACAAAAGAAACACTATCCTTATGGAAAATGAGAAAGGGATGATTCACCATAGAAGCGTGCAGCTTAGATAACCTTCTTGCAGATGACAAAGTAATTGGTAAAACTATTTTCCATGTTAAGAACCATAAGTCAGCCAAGTTAGCTGGTTCAAATGGAGCAAGTATTAGCATTCTAAAACAAAATTTACATCCCAAGGAGGAACCAACGATTTTCTTGGAGGCCTGTTATACAAAACTCCTTTCAAAAACATGCTGACATGAGAATGCATTGAAAGAAAATCAGCCATGGACAGACATTGAAATGGCTGATAAATGAACCTTGACAGAGGAGTAAGAAAGGTTATAGGATAGTAACTCGCACAAATACTGTAAAACCAAAGAACAAAATGGGTGTGGGATATATTGTTGGCACCAGCTAGAATATCCTTTCCATTTCCCAATAGGCTGTTTTTTAGTAGCAGGCTTTCTTGACCCCTTTAGTAACTGCTGCATGTCCTCACCTCAGTAAACAGGTGCACAAAGGGAATTAAGAACCTAAGAACCTGTCATCCAGCAGTCAGTTTAAGTTGAATGCCCTGTTCTCGTGTGAGCAGATCCAGTTAATAAGGAAGCTTGTGGCAAGTGCCCCTGGCCATTTCCAAAAAAAAGGAGAATCGTGATTGCCTAGGCCAGGATAGAGCCACCAAAATGATCTTGTGGGATTCCTTCTCAATCTTCAGAATTCCCTGGATATTCATAGAAATAGTGGAAAAGTATGCAGGAACATTCTTGTCCAAAGAAAAGAAAAGGCATCTGTCTTCCAAGCCTTCCTGCATGAAGAACTGGAGCAGAATCTTGCCAGAGGTGAGGCAACGAGGTCTGCTTGAGGAGCTCCCACAGATGGGTCAAATCTTGGAACATCCCTGGTCTAGTTCCCATTCATGAGGGTCTGCCCTGTCCTACTCAGCTTTTCTATCACACAATTTTACTCTGACAGAATGTAGGATGCCTGTAGAGCCAGATTATGCTGTGAAGCTATAGCTCAAGCTAACATGGCTGGTCTGCAGAGGGAGTATAACCTGGTTGCTCCTTGCTTGTTGAAATACCACATGAATGTGGGATTGTCTATAACAAATTGAAGAGGTCCTGTGGAACAAAGAAGATTCAGAGAGTTGAGCTTCTTGATCAGAGTAAGCATCTGTTTGATATTTATGTGCTTGCACCTTTCTTTGGTGTCCCACTCACATTTCACTTTCATCACTACTGAAACTGCTCCCCAAGCAAAGTTTGAGGTGTCTGTGGTGAATGATTGCTTTGGAAAAGGAAGAGAGAAGAAGAGAAGCTGCCTGTTGGTCCAGTTTTGTGAGGTTTCAGCCAGTAACTTGTAGTCTATTGGTCGTTTTGGGCCAGTTCCTAGCTTCTTTCAGCCCCCTGATATAAAACACGCTAAACGCGCGTTAGCACGATTTAGCGCAGAGTTGCCACTGTTGCACACAAGAGCAGCGGCGGTTTAACAAGGTTAAACTATTCGGGCTACCTAAATTCCACTCTTCAAATTTTCCCTTATAACTACCTTCCTCGAACTGTATTGCTGATCTAACCAGCGTATCCTATAACTAAAAAGTTCATCTCTACTTGATTCACAAGTAGACTATTCTCTATCTGTAAAACCTAGCACTTGCTCCTACAGTACTTGCACCTTGATAAAGCACTCTTATTATAGATAGTACCCCACCAGCCTAGAACCCACATCCCTCAGAGTCTTTTGTAAGTTTTTTATCTATTACTTCCAGCATGTCGAGGGATCAGTTGCTAGTGTCCTCTCCTGCTCAACTGGTGAACCTGGGAATATTGAGGCAATGTTACAATTGCCTCATGTACACAGACAATCCTCTCCTTCTCCCACGAAACACAAATACATGCGAGAGATGCAACTATACGGCCAAACTGGAGGCTGAGCTCTCTCAACACAGGACTGGCAAGACCAGACAGGAGGAGAAGGAAACCACACACACTACATACCCAGTCACACATAGTACCATCACAACTTCAAATCATACACATAATCACACAAAGACATACTCGGAGGCTCTGATCAAAAATCTACCAAAACAGCAGAGGCCACCAAAGCAGACACCCAAACTACCACCACCTCAGGACCAAACACATGCAACACATAGACCACACAGTCAGAGTGTCAAACAGTCACAGCCTTTAAGGCCAAACACAATGCCAGACACACTCGTCATTGGTGACTCCATAGTCAGACACACTGATGTCCCGCTCACCAGACTGAGTAAGGAGAAGGTCACAGTAAGCTGCCTGTCAGGCGCTAGAATCCGCCACATAACGCAAACACTCAGGTCTCTCAACAGCAGGCACAAGTACGACTCAGTCATTGTCCACGCTGGTGTCAACGACCTGAGACGTACCTCCTTGGACTACATGAAAAGAGACATTAAGGAGCTCTCTGATTATGTAGCCCAAGCAGGTATGACCCTGACCTTGAGGAGTATCCTACCTTCACCTAGAATGATGCCACAATACAGGGATAAGATGATCAGCTTTAATAATTGGCTTAAATTCTGGTGTCATTCAAAGGGGATCCAATGTCTGTCTGCCTGGGATGACATGCTGGACAAGCCACGCTGCTTCGCAAGGGACGGCTTGCACCTGTCACCCCTGGGCTTCCGGTTCTTGGCAAAGGCTCTTGCCACCCCCATAGTGCCTTTTTTAGGCAAGGCTCAAATTCTAAGCCTACCACCCTAGAACACAAAAAAGGAAAAAAACTAAGGGTAATGCTGCTCAATGCCAGAAGTCTCAATCTCAAGATGCACGCACTCAAGGCCCTTCTCCGTATGGAGAACATCGATGTCTGTGCTGTGACAGAAACCTGGTTCAAGGCTCCTGAGAGCACCCCAGCACTATCAGGTTTCACCTCATATCATGCCCGCCCCAAAATCCGGACAACACCAAAAAAGGAGGGGGGGGGGTGTCCATATTCATAAAGGACACCCACACCTCAAGATTGGTGGCAACGCACGATGCATCGGAGACCATCCAGGTGCAATTAACCATAGGCAAGACTGCTCTGCAATTTGTAGCATGTTACAGGCCACCCTCTCAAACCCAGGAACCTCACATGGCCTTCCTGAAAACACTGGAGGGGATAAATGTATCTCCAAACACCATCATATTAGGTGACTTCAACTACCCTAATATAGACTGGGAACACTACTCAAGCCCAAACTCTCTAGCCCAAAGGTTCCTGGAGTTCATAAACTCAAATGCTATGGAACAACTAGTCACCATCCCCACAAGAGGAGAAAACACACTTGATCTCATCATCACAAACATGGGATCAAAATGTTCAACACTGGAAGTAAACCCCTCACTGGTGAGATCAGATCATAAACTAATCTCGCTGGAGGTCCTCATCCCGCCCCCACCTGAAATAAAAGAGACCACAGTGAAAAACTTCTCAAAAGCCGACTTCACACTTCTAAAAACTAGTGTGGTCTCCTTTAAGGCCCCTGAGCCAGTGGTAAACATTACTCAAACCGCTGAATCACTTACAAATGCCTTCTACCAGCACCTACAGGACTGCATGGATCAGGCAATCCCAAACAAAACTAAGACTCTTTGTACCAAAGGCAAGCATCCAGTCTGGTGGACCCCAGCCATAAACAAGCTCTACAACAAAAGGAGGAAGCTACTACAAGATAGAGCAAAATCCTTGAAAGGTAAGACACCTTTGATCATTATAAGTAAAAAACTAAGAGCTCTCCTAAAATCATCCAAGGCTAACTTTGAGAGAAAAATCGCCAAGGACACAAAAGACAATCATAAGGCCTTCTTTAGCTATGTTAGAAACCTAGGAGGAAACTCCCAGATATGCTCAGAATTAGTCCAAAATGATGTGAAGATTACTGAACCTACACACATTGCCAACATACTGGCTGACAGGTTCAGTGCAAACTTCTCCCCCCCCCACAAAAGGAGAGATATCTATACCAGAGGATTGTAGCCCCCCAAACATCTCCAACGCCGAGGTGAGAACTGCTCTCTCCAAGGCAAAAAACACAGCATCCATGGGACTGGATGGTGTCCCCGGCTGTGTGCTCCACGAACTCAATGAGGAATTATACCCGCAGTTAGGACAGCTGTTTGATCTTAGCATCACCTCAGGATACGTACCCAAGGAGTGGCGCACTGCGACTGTGGTCCCACTTCACAAGGGCGGTGCCTCCACCGACCATGGAAATTACCGTCCCATTAGCTTGACAAGCCTTATCTGCAAAGCCATGGAGAGGATCATAATGGAACTCATAAATAAAGACACAGGGAACTTGCAAACTTTGGATCCAACCCAGTTTGGCTTTGTCAAAGGCAGATCATGCCTTTTAAACTTGGTTGACTTTTTCGAAACAGTCACCAAGGCCATTGATGAGGGAAAGGCAGTCCATACAGCCTACCTCGACCTGGCAAAGGCCTTCGACACAATACCCCACTCAGGTATTATCGAAAAACTCATCAGCTTGAATGTAAACCCATACATCACAAGATGGGTTGCAAACTGGCTAAGTGACAGAACCCACAGGGTCAGAGTTGCTGGAGCCATGTCAGACTCAAAGCCTGTCACAAGTGGTGTCCCACAGGGCTCAGTCCTGGGTCCACTCTTGTTCGGCATCTACTTTTCTGAAGTACAAGCTAGCACAGGAGGGTTATGGCTGACAAAGTTTGCAGATGACTGCAAACTGGGCGCCATAGTCGAAAACACTTCTGACACAGATATCCTTCAGAAGGGCCTCACAGAAATGGATAACTGGTGCCAGAGCCATGGCCTAAAGTTAAACGCCAAGAAATGCATAGTCATACCCTTCGGGAAAAACAAGGTTACCCCTAGCTACCATATAGGTGGCAATCCACTGAGCACAGAAGAAGTCATCAGGGACCTGGGGACCCAGGTTGACACTAGCCTTTCGTTTGACACTCATGTTGCTAAAGTAGTCAGGAAAACCTTCTACATTGCCCACCTGATCATGAAGGGATTCACATCTAGATCGAGGGAGGTCATCGTCCCCCTGTACTCATCACTCATTAGACCTATGATTGAGTACAATGCCCCATTCGGAATGTATCTGACCCGACACCTGCAGCAGCTGGAAAGGCCCCAAAAGTTCCTCACCAAGAGGATAAAGGGTCTCAAAAATATGTCTTATGCTGCCCAACTGAAAGAACTACAGCTCTATTCAGTCTCATACCGCTTGCTCAGAGGTGACCTGTGCCTGACATATAAGGCCATGTCAAACCCAGATTTGATGAATATGCTTCACCTCAAAAAATCTAGATCCCTCAGAACCACAAGGGCGGGAGACTTAAACCTTGACACGGTTATTAATAGGACGTGCTGGAGGGACAGATTCATCACCCAGAGACTCCCTATGCTGTGGAACAAAATCCCAGTAAATGTGAGGCAGAGCACCTCGCTGGCCTTGTTCAAGAGGAATCTTGACCAATAGATGGGAGAACACAGATATACCCCAGGGACTACTTCAGTGTCACTGCTCGACAGAGGCACAGCAAAATAATAGGCATAGTTTTATTCAAACTAAAGGGGTGGCGAAAGCCACATATCTATGGGCTAGGCTTATAAATGCCCTTGGGCAGATAGCCTAGTATGAACCTATGAACCTATGAACTTGGTTTAGCCTTTTGTTTTGACCAAGTGATTTCCCTTCTGACAACTCCAGCACTGTGATCTGAAAATACAAGGGGTATTGGTGCTGACCAGAGAGACCTCAGATACCCCCTGGGTCTCTTTCTCATGTGAAGTCTTGCCAAGTGTATTATGAGACCCAAAATCCTGAGGTATTCTCCTCACACTGACCAAAATCAGAGTGGAAAACTCTAGAAACAGATCTACATATAGAGCTATTTTTTCCTGTGGAAGAAAAGCTCTTTAGACTTTGGTGTCAAGTTGGCATTCATGAAACACAATCATGTGAAAAGGAGTCAAGAAATACTTCAGAATTTTCTCTTAGACTCCCAGCTTGTGTAATAAATCTGTCACCAAAGACAGAGACAGATTCCTGACAGTTTAAAAAAAGACTGTAAAGATAAGCAGGTTGTTTAACTATATAAAAAAGTGAATACCCTGTAGGCTACAATGACCTATAACTGGAGATAAATACCAAAGGGTAAGGCAGAGAACAGATAATGTGATCCAGACACACAAAACCCTAAGAAATGCCTGAAGTCTGGATGAACAAGAAAATTATGATAAACATCTTTTACATTTAATAGGCTATGAATTGACACTATTTGGAACTTTGGCACAATCATTATTAACAGGTTTAGGAGAGAAAGATCCAGAACTGGTCTCCAAGCATTTTCTTTCTTTGCCACTAAAAACATCCTTGAATAAAACTCTTTCCCACCTGGGAAGGGTGAACTGGTTCTACCACTCCCTGGGACAGTACATGATAAAGAACAGATGGAAACAAAAAGAGTCTAGTCCCGAATTTCCTCCTACTTCGACAATATTTCTTTTTTTGAAAAAAAAAAAAAAAAGGTGGCAACTATTATAGTGCAAAAAAATGAGTTGGAATAAGTTTCCTTTTGAAAAATGTTAAATGAATATCTCTCTTGTTTTTTGTTTTTTTTTATCTTTACTAAAGGTGGCATCAAAATAGTTAATTTTATCAGTATTGTAGGCATAAGTAAATTTTAAGAAATTCATGGTCTGACGACGCAACTCCCAAGTATTCCAGCTACCAATTGTACTTCTGTCGGTATCCCTTCAAATTGTTAAGCAGCGCACCATTTCCCCTACTCTAAAAATGTCCTCTCTTTCCACTGCTGCACCGTGTGTTTATTAATTGCCCATGTCCCTCTGTAATGCAGTGGTTTTGTAAATGATCTCTCCGCAGGCCGAACTTACTCTCTTCTCCTCTGGCAGTACCACACTAGTAAAAGCTTCCTCATCCAGACTGACTCCGCCAGGTCTATCATGTTCACACCTTACAGTAACCACTCAAGGCTCACTTTTATCATTTCCATGTGTATCAATGGTCCAGATTTTTGCAGAATGTCCAAATTTTTTCTCATATTTTTGGCGATTTCCTGGCAAATCAATGAGAATTGAAATCACTATAAGATGACCTACATTTCAGTTTCAGACTTTAGAAAATGTACGCTACTGCAAATACTAGCAACTTTCCAAGTTTATAAGAGGAATATTTAAAATCTGCCCCTATTTTTGGGCATTCGTCCCCCCAAGTATTTTAGGCTTTGCAATTAAGAGATTGACAGGTATGAAAAAACATAAAAAGGCTGAAAGCACTACTTGACCAATAAAACCAAAAATACTTGTAGCCGTGAGAGTGTTTATATAACTACAAAGTCCATTTATTGATGATCATTTCTTTCTACTTGTTCTAACTTGTGCTAACATATCGCTACGCTGTGAACAGTTTGTAAGGCCGTAGGTAGTTGAACTCAGAACATCTAATCCTTTCAATCTCTGGTCCTAGTGTGTCTGATTCCTGAAACCTTCAGAAAGTAATCCACCGCTATCTGGTTCTCCTTCTTTACATGTCTACATGCTTATGCCACTGGACAAAGTACATTTGCCAACTACAAAAGAGAGGACATGTACAAGCTAGTTAAAAATATACCCACTTTACTGATGCCTTGGTTCACCCTTTGAATACAGGGGCATTCTGAAAGCATAATTCTAACATACAAACATGTATTTATTTACTTGTTGGTTTTTGTTTAACAGGGTAGAAGGCCAATCAAACATAACCAATTTAAGGTTCAGCCCGGGATGCACTGAACAAAACAACACATTATAGCAACATATTCTAACTTAGCTTGGGCCGAATGTCCCAAGTAATGTTTTCGGTATACTGATATCACTAATAAAACAGAAAACAGCCCATATGAAGAAGCTGGTCTACCTTGTAAAGAAATGGTTTGATTAAGAATTCTTTACTGAAATGGTGGTGTGCCACAAAGTCTGAATTTTATGTACGCATCTGATAAATTTTGAAAACAAGCACTACCTTGAAATGTCAGTCTTAAGGTTGTAAATAAATTTTATTTTCCACTAAAGGCTTGCTACACTTTAGTTCATACTGATGAAACACATTCTCAAGTAATAATGAAGCAAACACACATATGTGAAAAATGTTCGTGAAACGATATTTTATGATGAAGATGCCCTGCATTGTAATAGGCTGATACTGCATTCAGATGCGATGTTAAGTTGCAATCTTCAGAAAGAATTTAATAAAAGAATCCAGGGCCTCATACATCTGTATTTACTTCAAGTAAAACAAGGCATAAAAGAAAATTCAAGGTGAATAGTTTATTCAAATATAATGTGCACTGATGCCAGTAATAAGGAAGTTTAATAATCGAACCAAGAAAAACAGACATCTGCGACATGAACATTCTGAAGAATATTTTTAAAGTCAAAAGGGAAAAATTAATAGAGTATAACCAAAGAGCCATTTAAGAAGTGAAAAACCCAACATCAAGTATATTTCCACAGTTCAGCACTCCTTAATGAATGTATTAACCTTAATCACTTTGATAAATTATAAGTGAGATTAGTGGCACAAACTGAGAGTGAAAAAAAAAATGTCAAAATATGTCACCCATCAGAAAATAAAGCAACTCTAGACTTTATTGATTAATTTGAATGATTAACAGACTAATAACCAGGAAATTCCAACAGGCTGTGCTCATTTTCAGTGAAGGCAGGGGAGAACTCCCCCTTTACCATGACAAGGTAGTACCAAAAGGAATGCTATACTTTAACTGCAAAATTACTGTTCAAGCAATGGTTTGTGAAGCATTCAAAAATATCTGAGAAAACATTAGTTTCATATGAATGTAGTTAATAATCACATGAAATCAAAAAAGTCTGAAGAGCAAGGGAATTTTTCTTGGCTAAATTCAAAGACTGAAATACTAACTTTCACGAACTTTTATACCTAAGGGACTGTCATGGACTTAAGATTTTCTTGCTTGCTACCAGGTTTATCATTTGTTTGTTTTTCTTGACACAGAATCATTGCTATTTTTTTCTTTGCTTCTAAGAATTCTGAACTGGCGTAAAAATAGGCCCACACAAAACAGTAGAGCTTGTCCACAGTGGTGGAAGCATTTATTTATTTATGAACTGGAAAAGAGCAATGAATAATACAGACCTATTTTAGACTCAGCCTGTGAGTGTTATGTGACTTACAGAGTCACACAGTAAGTCAAACGGAGGCTGATGGAATCGAACTCTAGACTACAAGGTGCAGCTTGTTAACATCTCAAAGCCTTAACACTCTGTGGTAACTGCTAGGCATTCTTGAACATTTATTTTCTGGAGAAATTAAAGCAAGCGACATCGATGAATTAGTCAGCATGACTATTAAATGTGGACAGAGACCAAGAATATAATACAAATGTTCAGCTGTTTTATCTGTAATTTCTGTCAGATAACCCTATCACAATGCATTGTTATCCAAGGTACAATCCTGAAGTGATTTTGTATGTGTGTGTGTGTCTCTGTATATATTTATGTATATACTCATATGTGCATCTCTCTCTCTCTCTCTATATATATATATATATATATATATATATATTGTGGTACAGCGGTAGCATTGTTGCCTCACAGCAAGAGGTTCTCCTGCTCGATTCTCGGCTGGAGTGCCTTCTGTGTGGAGTCTGCATGTCCTCCCCACGGTTGAGTGGCCTCCGAAAGACATGCATGAATGGGCATGCCTTCGCTGAAGGGTGGGCATCGGGCTGGCAACTCGGCACCATAAAAATCTACTGCCAATCATTAGCAAACCAGAGTTCCACTGTGGTGACCCCTAATTGGGAAAAGCTGAAAAGACAAACATATATATATATATATATATATATATATATATATATATATATATATGTGTATATATACACACACACACACACACACGTACATATATACACGTATACATGTGTTTGTGTATTTTTTTTTACTAACACTGCACTCTCAAAATCCTATAAACCTTTGAAATGTACAAAGCAGAGGTACATAAAAACAATGTAACATACTCGATAAATGGAAACATGAAAACAATGCCACATACTAATTTATACAAGCATACCACAGGGACCTCAACCTGTAAAACTCAAAGGTCAACATTATCAAGGCAACTTTGATTCAAACAGCTTGTCCAACAATCTAGGCATCAACTCTACTAAGTCTTGGTCAAATTGAGAAACAGTAACATAAAAGATTGGTTCTCAATTAATACACACACACACTTCTTAAAAATCGCATTGACAAAACGTTTTTCAAAACATCTGGTAAACAAGAAACAAAAGAGACTAAAATATGAGCATGAGGAATTAAACACCAGATACTTGTCTAAAAGTTGAGATTAATAACATTTGGATCAGAATAAAGTAAAGAAAAGTACAGTTGTATAAGTAAATGTATCATAACAATAAATGCTCAGATGATCACTACTGCAGTTGCCTTAGCTATATGGGTTAAATCCTGCTAGGGATATAACAGCTGGCAAGCTTCCAAAGCTTCAGAGCACTTTCTATGGGCCCAAACTGTGAAGCAGTGCTAGTTGAGCTAATTAAAAGACAAGTTTGGGCACCAAGCCCTTCAGAGTTTTCCAGACAATAGAGAGAGGGAGGTTGAGCCCTGAAAAGTCAATGTTAGGAAGAACAAAAAATAAACGTGCATCCTCTGGCATAAAAAAACACACCAAAAACATCAGCTGCAGCAATCATCATTTGAGCTCTGCTGTTATGGTAGGTTTACTTAGCCAACTGTACTTTGCTCATCATATTGATCACTTCTGCAGTACCCTTAGCTATATGGGTAGATGGGTTCCTATTACCAGATCGAAAGACCTTAATTGTGAATATGAAAAGTGAAATGTCAAAGTGTAATGGTTGGCCCATCTGCAATATAGCTCCGTAAGGTAAGTGTGCAATAGATAGGACTTTAGGGATAAGATGTGGGTTAAGGTAAGTGAATAGATAGGCAATGTATGTAAGATATAGTGTAGTGTTAGAAGTAGGGATTTATTTAACTATATGTATGTGTATTATTTATTTTTTCTGGGTGCATGTCTGTAGGGGAAGTGTGCGGTAGTTACAGACCTTAGGGGTAGGGAGGGGTTAAGGATAGTGCATAGGTATAGTTGTGTATGTGGGGTTTAATGTAGGGTTAAAAGTAGGGTGTTGGTGCTTTACTTTAGGTTAGAAGTAGGGTTTAGTTAGTGCATGTATGTGATTTATTTATTTTGTTTGGGTAGGTAATATGTAGCGGGTGGTGGGGTTGGCCAACTAGGACAGTTCATTATTTTATTTTTCGCTGTTTAGTGCGTTCGGGATTTTTGCGGTTCGCATTATAGGTGTTGACGTTGAGGTATTCGTGTAAAGGGTTTTTCGATTTGGTAATATAGAACTGGGTAAATAACCCTATCATATTACATTTGGGAGGTGGAAGGAAGACAGTCCATGAGCCTCTGGCGAATGGTCCAAGCAAAGCCTGGTCTTGACCCAGAGAAATAATCAAGCTTACAGTGCTTTGTAAAAGTATGACCAGAGGACCAAAGAGCAGCTTGTAGAATACGTCTAGACTTCAACCCTTTCCGAAAAGCCATAGATGAAACCAGGGCCATGGTATCATGGGTCTTGACCCTACCTGGAATAGTTTTGTTATGTTAAGTATAACAAAGTAAACGACCATTTGGAAATAGTTTGTTTTGACACGGGTTGTTCCATCTAGATACCTTCACAAGAAATGAATAATTATTTCAAAGATCTGAAAGACTTAGTTCTGTCAAGATAGTACCAGAGTTGTCTGTGGAAATAACAGATATGGAATATCCTTTCTCCCTTTTAGATACAGGAAAGAAAACAGGGAGATGGATAGTTTGAAAAGTAAACTTGGATACTACTTTAGGGATAAAAGGATTCATTTTCAAAGAAACCCCATCTTTGTGGAAATTGGTCTAGGGTTGACTCACCATAAGAACTTGCAACTCAGATACTCTTGTAGATTTCAGAGCAATCAGAAAAAAAATGTTTTCCATATTAAGAACGTAAAGTCAGCCAGATGAGCTGGTTCAAACAGTACAAGTGTTAGCTTCTCTAACACAAAAGTAAGGCCGCAAGGAAATGCCACTGCTTTACTTGGAAGAGTCTCTTGTACAAAACTCCTTTCAAACATTTTGACATGAGACTGCATTGAAAGAGGAAAATCCATGGGTAAACATGCTGAAATTGCTGATAAATTAACCTTGACAGAGGAGGAAAAAAGGCCATAGGACAGTAACTCAAGCAAATATTGTAAAACCAGAGAACAACTACCACTGAATGGGTTCTGGTTATGTTGTTGGCACCAAATGAAAACATTTTCCATCTACTAATTTATGATTTTCTAGCAGCAGGCTTTCTTACCTCCATTAGTATGTAGTGCATATCCTCAGTAAACAGCTGCCTAAAAGATATTAACACCCTATCATCTAGGCAGTCGAACGAAGTTGACAGACATTGAGTATACCCCTGTTCCTGTGTGCGTAGATCCAGTCTGTGAGAATCTTGTGGCAAATTGTCCCCGGACATTTCCAAAAGAAAGGAGAACCATGCTAGCCTGGGCCAGAAGAGAGTTACCACAATCATCTTGGAGGAATCTTCTGAATCTTCAGAAGTATATACATTAGTGGAAAGGATGGACAAGCATATAGGTACATTTCCTGTCCAAGGAGAAGAAAAGAAAAGGGCATCTGCCTTTCAGGGCTTCTTACATGGAGTTCTGAAACAGAATCTTGCCAGTTAACTGTTCAGACAAGAGGCAAGGAGGTCTACTCGAAGAACTTCCCACAGATGAATCAAATCTTGGAAGACCCCCAAAATAGTTTCTATTTGTGAAGGTCTGACCTAGTCCTGCACAGCTTGTCTGCCATACAATTTTGCTCTGATGGAACGTAGGATACCTGTATAGTGAGACTGTGCTGTCAAGCTATAACCTAAATGAACTTGGCTAGTCTGCAATGGTGGTACAACCTGAATCCCCCCACTTGCTGATGTACCACAATGACTGTTATGTTAAACACATTCCAGTGTTTAACAAAAATATCTTTTACTTTCCTATTGAAGGCTTTAAGCTGGATGTCAACCCTCAGGGTGGAAACAAAGTTGGACCACAGGAAAATGTTATGGCACCTGAAGCTGAATCCCACCAATCCTCCAGGTTTAAACGAATATACTTATTTCCAACCTGTCCTTAAGTATAATGCAGCTAAATTATAAATAAAGCAAGTTTGTTTATTGCTTTATAAACTAGTATATTTAGTACGCTTGTTAGTGTGGAGTTTTGTTGTATTTATTTATATATTTTTTTATTCCGATTTGCAGGCTGTAGCTTTAAAATAATTGTTTTGCTTTTAAATTAATTACTGTTTTGATTTAATAAACATCGTTGTCACATGACCAATCTTTCCTATATTAGTTGTTGGATCTTGTTTATTTTGATGAAACCCTACTTTCATTAGGAACAAAAGCACTTAACATATTTTTTTATTTTTATGTGATTTATTAAAAGTGCCATTTTTATCTGGAGATGTATGGTGTAAGACTCTACATTTCAGCTTTCAGTTTTCTTTGGTTCTTGGTGCTCATTCTGAAATTTCCAGACTTTTATAGTTAATGTTCTCTTGGTATCCCAGCTTATATTAGAGATTACTCAACCCAAGACAAATATTTCTGACACTTAGAAAAACACTCTGCAAATATAAATGAAGTCATCTAAACAAGAAAAAATGTGCATACCCTATAGCCTGCAACGAGCTACAACTGCAGCTAGACACTTTGTAAACACTCTTGGTGCAGTGGATAGTCCAAAGGGTAAGGCATTGAACTGATAATGTGATACAGATGCACAAAACCTTAAGAGACAACTGAAGTCTGAATGAAAAAGGATGTGATCTTTTGATTTTAGTGTTAACAGAAAACTTGAAAGACAAGGTAGAGGTAACAGGTTACGAGGTGACATCACTTTGAATGTGGACATTATCACAGACAGGTTTAGGAACGAAATATTCAGAACTGGTCTCCAAGCATTTTCTTTCTTTCTTTGGCACTATGAACAACCTTAAATAAAATTATTTCCCATTTGGGAAGGAAGAATTGGTTCTATCACTCCTTGGTACTGCACGAGATGAAAAACCAGTGAAAACAAAAAAGTCTGATCCAGAGGAGAAATCATGACCCATTGCGACGGAGGAACCTCCTCTCACTGCAGCTTATAACTTTGATGAATGATCTTTAGAAGTCATTTGTCTGAAACTGTTGACAAACAGAAAAATGTAGATTCAGACTTTCTGGAAGAAAGTGGGGCCAGGGTGGGAGGGGTTCACAAGGCCTCTTGAATACTCATTCAGAGTTGTTGGACTGCCCTTAGATTTGGAAGATTTGAGTTTTCTTTCAGGAATCCCCTTGTCATTTCTTCTTAAACATCTGTTTAGCTGTATTTTGTTGAGACTGTTTATTCTGCTTTTTGCCAAAATTGGATGAGAACTTAAAGAATCCCTTAGAAAATTTGGAAAAGGAGGACTGAAAAATATCAGTTTAAATCTTTCATCTCACTTTTTAATATAGTATAGTAAATAGTAACTTCCCATCCCTATGTACTATCCCCTATCATAACAACTCCTACATACCCCCCCTTTCAATCCCCCATGCTGCTCATTTATCTATAATCATTTCTTCTTCCATTGTTCCTCTAAACACTCCACTCCCTAAAATAAAAATGTCACCTACTTATCCTTCAACTTCCCAAAGCAAGCCCAAACGTTGCCATTACCAAATAACATTTTGAAAGTTCTACCATCTACTACAGACCCTTCTTCTATCTGGTGATATACACCCTAACCCTGGACCCATCTCCTCCCCCACCTAACAAACACATTTCCTTCTACTCTATTAACCCTCGCAGTATACTAAACAAAGTTTGTGAACTTCATGCCTATCATAACTCTGATACTGCCTCCTTGACCAAAAACTGGTTAAAACCGCATATCCCAGATAATGACATACTTCCCCCCAGGATATAACATATTATGGCTAGATCACACTAACAAAAAAGGAGGAGGCGTAGCAATACTTTATCCTAACCATCTCACCTTGACATTGCTACCTAAC
The DNA here is from genome assembly GCF_019279795.1 of Protopterus annectens. NCBI lineage: Eukaryota > Metazoa > Chordata > Ceratodontiformes > Protopteridae > Protopterus > Protopterus annectens. Next base: position 142,250,858 of record NC_056749.1, on the reverse strand, counting down.
CCTACCCCATCCTTTGTACCTGCAGAACTGATCATAGCAAATCTCAAAATTAATGACCACTCCTCCATCATCATTGCTGCAATTTATATAGCCCCAGGTGATAACATCCCCATATTAGAAAATATTCTCTCCTACTTCACTCATAACGTTCACAATAAAATCATTATCCTTGGGGACATGAATATCAACTGGATATCTATCACTAATGACAGCTCAAAAATAAACATTAATTTATATGGCTTTTCTCAGCTTATCACCCACCCAACCCATTCTAATAATTCTCACACTTCTCATACCCTAATAGACTGGATACTAGTATCCCAACCTTTGAAATACCACAACCTCCAAATCTTACCAAACTGTTTAAGTGACCACTGTCCAGTAAAGGTTACCAGGTTCTCTCCCCAATTGTCAAAGCCACTCAGATACATCACTGCTGCACTCTCTCAAACTTTAACCCTGACAGTCTTAACAATCTCTTCTCTAAAGTTAACTGGGGAATTCTAAAATACCTCCCCTTAGATGAAGCTGTCCTTTACTTCAACTCTATCTTTCTCAACATACTAGACTCTCTGGCTCCCATTCGTACTATACACATCAAATCTACAGTCTCACCCTGGCTATCCAAAACTACTCTCAACCTTATGAGAAATAGAAACAAGCTTTGGAAAACCTGGTCCCAAACTAAACTTCCTAAAGATCTGCAAAAATACAGAGAAGCGAGGAAATTAAAGAAATATATAAACAAACACAAAAAGGAATTTTACTATAACTCTCCTACGGGACTAAAAACCAACTCAAAAAAATTCTGGCACTCAATTAACCAGATAATCCACCCAGGCAATCCCTCTCCCCCTAACCCATCCCCAGACAAAACCCCTCTAGAAATTGCCTCCCTATTTAACTCGTACTTTATTGACCTCCATATTCAAGCTATTAAAGTCTAACACACAATCTACTTCAAACCCTTCTGTCACAAATCCTCCTTCAACCTCAAACCAGTGCCAACTTCCTTTATCAAGACTCAACTATCCAACTTAAAACCCTGCTCCCCATCTACTGATAAAATTCCTCCTAACTTTCTCCAACTAGCATCAGAGTCTCTTGCCCTACCAGTATCTATTCTAATTAATTGCTCCATCACAGAAGGAGAAGTCCCAGCCATATGGAAGCAGTTTCATCCTCTTCTAATACATAAAGGCGGCAACTCCTATATCATCTCAAACTTCCATCCTATTGCTATCCTGTCCCCTCTTTCCAAAGTCCTTGAAAAGTGTGTTCATAAACAGGTCGTGCAATATCTTACTAGGCATAACCTTCTAACTCCTACTCAACACGACTTCAGACCTAGACATATCATTACCACAGCACTTCTATCCTTTCTCCAAAAAGTATCTCTTGCCAGGGACAACAACAAGCTAGTTTCATGCCTATTTCTGGATATGTCCAAAGCATTTGATACTGTTTCTCACCCTCTCCTCAAACAAATTACAATAACTAAATTTCTCCCCCCAAGCTGTTTCATGGTTCTATAGCTACCTCTCCAATCGAACCCAATCAGTTAAATGGCAGTCCGCATTCTCACCACTTCTACCAGTCAGAATGGGTGTTCCCCAAGGTTCTATTTTAGGGCCTTTACTCTTCAATATTTTCACTAGCAATCTCTACTCTGCCTCCCCCTTGACTTCTCTAGTTCAATATGCTGACGACTCAACCATATTGCCAGCTCCATCTCTGAACTCCATTCTGCCACCCAAACTGCTTTTAACTCAATAGAATCTTGGCTTACTGACAATCAACTCATACTCGATCCCAAAAAAAAAAAAAAACTGCTACTGTTTCTCCCTAAAAATCTGTGGTATATCAAATCTACTTTCTCCATTCTATCTCTTAACAACACCTCCATACAAGTAGAATCCTGCACCAAACTCTAAGGAATCACCATACATGACCAACTGAAGTTTGACATACATATCAATAACTGTATCATAAAGACCCATCAAAAGCTCTGACTACTCTACAGATCAAAAAACATTCTTTCCTCTGATGCCAGGATTACACTCTCTCAATCATACCTCCTACCCAGTCTTATGTATGGCTCCCAGATCCTTAATAATCTTGACTCTATCCTTCTCACCAAACTTCAAACCTCCTACAATAAAACAGCATGACTTACAGCAAATCAAAACTATAAATGCCATCTCTGCATCTCACTTAACTAATGGACTGGCCAGAACGACCTCACCATCTTGTACCCTCTCAGCTTTCCCTTATTCACTCTGTCCTCTATTTGCCTTCTTTCTGCCCAACACTTGCTCCACTTATTTCTTGTTACTCTGCCCCCCCCACACACAACTTAGAAGCTCTAACCAAAACTTACTCCAAATCTATAAACCCAAAACTAAAACTGGATGTAAACTATATAGCTATCACCCATCCATGTCCTGGAATAAACTACCTCAAGATTTATCGTCCCTTACTAACACAAGTATTCAAAGCAGCATTAAAAGACCACCTCAAAAACCATTGGTACTGCCACTGTATTCAGCAACAATAAAATATATACACATTATCTATCTTCTTTCTCCCTCTTCGATCTATCATATTATTCCACCGTACATCCCTTCTCCCCATTATTCCACTAGTTTTTATACTCTCAACCTCCACTCTCATCACATTTCTAACTTTCCTATTCAACATCCCTATACAAATCTAGCCCCTCCTCCTCCTATTCACCACCCCTATACAAATCTAGCCCCTCCTCCTAGCCCTTCTTCTCTCCGCCTCTTATTTCCAATCCTTCTCATCTCTATACAAATTCTTAACCCCATGTCACCTACTCTCATCTTCACATCTAACTTCTTTCCCTTACTCTATAAAGCCTTTATTTTAAACTATTGTTTAATCAAATGGTACTGTAAAGACTGTACATAGTTTACTTTACTTTTGTGATTGTAATGTATAGAGTGTTTTTAGATTTCTTTTTATTGCTTACTCTATTTGTTAGAGTGAGCTGTGATATAGTTATACTTGACTGCTGTATTTTTAATTTTAATTAATGGAGCTTTTCTCCCCGGGTCACTGCTGAAAAAGGGCACCTGCCCAGCCAGTCTAACCCAGTCAACAAATTATTTTATTTATTTTTTTATTTTATTTTACATTTGTTGACCGGGCTAGTCCAGCTGGATATCTGTCCATTTTCAGTAAAGGAGCGGGGAGAAAAGCTCCAATGGTTATTACAAGTTTAAACAGAAAATAGGCACTGCAAGATTAAAATTTATAAATAGTTAGTTAATATATGTAATATACAAATATGATAGGAGCAAAAACAAAAGAGTAACAATAATATGTCTTAAAAAATGAAATAAAGTTTTTCTTTTTCTTATGGATTACAATGGTCATACAGTATATACGAGATAACATTTATCTACATAGATGTTATGTAAAGGGAGAGCTATCAAGGATATACAGTATATATGAGATAACATTTATCTACATAGATGATATGTAAAGGGAGAGCTATCAAGGATATACAGTATATATGAGATAACATTTATCTACATAGATGTTATGTAAAGGGATAGCTATCAAGGATATACAGTATATACGAGATAACATTTATCTACATAGATGTTATGTAAAGGGAGAGCTATCAAGGATATACAGTATATATGAGATACCATTTATCTACATAGATGATATGTAAAGGGAGAGCTATCAAGGATATACAGTATATATGAGATAACATTTATCTACATAGATGTTATGTAAAGGGATAGCTATCAAGGATATACAGTATATATGAGATAACATTTATCTACATAGATGTTATGTAAAGGGAGAGCTATCAAGGATATACAGTATATATGAGATAACATTTATCTACATAGATGATAGCTATCAAGGATATACAGTATATATGAGATAACATTTATCTACATAGATGTTATGTAAAGGGATAGCTATCAAGGATATACAGTATATATGAGATAACATTTATCTACATAGATGTTATGTAAAGGGAGAGCTATCAAGGATATACAGTATATATGAGATAACATTTATCTACATAGATGTTATGTAAAGGGAGAGCTATCAAGGATATACAGTATATATGAGATAACATTTATCTACATAGATGTTATGTAAAGGGATAGCTATCAAGGATATACAGTATATATGAGATAACATTTATCTACATAGATGTTATGTAAAGGGAGAGCTATCAAGGATATACAGTATATATGAGATAACATTTATCTACATAGATGATATGTAAAGGGAGAGCTATCAAGGATATACAGTATATATGAGATAACATTTATCTACATAGATGTTATGTAAAGGGACAGCTATCAAGGATACAGGGAGAAGAGAATGAAAGAATTATGGTAGGAGAAGAGAGAGAGAGGAAGAAGGAAAGTTAATCTGGGTTGGTACAGGAGCAAAGCCAATGATTACTGAGATGCATTTTCAGTTGTCTTTTAAAAAGTGGTAGTGCGGACAAAGATGAGATATCAGAGGGTAGTTTGTTCCACATTTTTCCAACAGAGTTGGAAAAGAGGCAGTCCCCTGCAGAGTTATTGGGTTTGGTAATATTAATCAGTAGTTTGTTTGAAGAATGTAGGTGTTTCATGTTATTGTATGGTGAAATGAGGTTAGAGAGTACTGGTATTTTAGTTGGTTGATATAGAATATTGTGAGCTATTAAAAGCTGTTGAAGTATGAGCTTGTTGGGAAGTTCAAGCCAACCTAGTTGTCTTAGGTTCAGGCAGTGGTGAGTTCTAAACAGGGATCCTGTAGCAAATCTAGCAATATTATAGTAAGATGTAGCAAGTTTCTTGAGGTTGTTTTTGGAGAGATTAGTGTAAATGGGGGAAACATATAGAAGAGCAGAGATAAGGTGAGATCTGGCTAAGGTGGTCCTTGCTTCAGGTTTAAGGAAGGGTTTGATTCTATAAAGGGATCCAATTTTTATGTTAACTAATTTTATTGTGTTGTTGATGTGAGAGTCAAAGCTTAGATTATTGTCAACAGTTATTCCTAATAGTTTTGTAGTGGAATCTGGAGAAATGAGAGTGCTATCAGTGGAAGTAAGAGTGAAGTTAAGTGGGGTAGATTCACGGGTAGGTGAGAACAGTAACAGTTTGGTTTTCCTGGGGTTGAGGAGAAGGCAACGGTATGAGAACCATTGTTCAACAGTGGTAAAAGTTTTTTGGGTAAGAGACTGGAGTTCAGTTTGAGAGGTAGCAGTGCAGATTATAGTAGAATCATCTGCATATTGTATGCAGGTAGTGATAGGGATAGCTGATTGGAGGTCATTAATAAAGATAGAAAATAGAAGGGGGCCTAGGATAGAGCCTTGAGGCACACCTAAAGAGATAGGAAGGAGATAAGATAGCGAATTTTTCCAGAGTACTGCCTGCTGACGGTTTTCTAGGTAAGATGTAAACCAAGTTAAGGAAGGGGTATCAAGTGAGAGAGATTTTAGTATGTGCAGAAGAAGTTTATGATTAACCATGTCGAAAGCTTTAGATAAGTCAATGAAGACTGAAGATGATAGATTATTGTTGTTGCGGTTATAGTTGATGGGGTTGGTAAAGGAGAGTAAAGCAGTGGTAGTACTATGGGAAGGTCTAAATCCATGCTGACAGTTAGCAAGTAGGTTGTTATGGAGAAGATGGTTAAGTAGTTGTTTATGGATACATTTTTCCATAATTTTAGCTAAAGGTGATAGAAGTGCTATGGGGCGAAAGTTTGAGAAGTCATTAGAGTTCCCCCCTTTGTGTAGTGGGATGATGTGAGATATCTTCCAGATAGAAGGGAAAATTCCTTCATTTATAGATCTATTTATCAGTATAGAAATGGGATAGGCAGTGGCTTTGGCTCCTATCTGCAAGAATTCTGCAGGAAGTTTGTCTGCAGAGGGGGTGGTAGGTTTTAGTTTTTGGAGCAGTGATGAGACAAAGGAGGTAGATACAGGTTGTAAGTGAAGGGAAGGAGGAGTATTACCAGTAGGTAAGAGTAGCTTAGAGGTGTCAGGAGACAGGTGACTAGCAAGAGTTTGGATGGTATTAGTGAAGAAAGAATTAAAGTCATTGGCTATTTGTGTGGGATTGTCTGGGTTAGAGTCCTGAGTGTTCGGTGTGATAGACTGGCCTGGGGATAAAAGATTATTAATACTGGCCCAGAATTTTTTAGGTTCATTTTTGGAGGTTTGTTGTAATTGAAGGTAATAGTTCTTTTTATCTGTCAGGATGTTTTTTTTTTGTACTGTTTCTAAGCTCTCTGAAGTTTTGGCGGTCAGTTAGATTCTTAGTGGTGCACCATTTAGCCCAAGATTTGTTTCGGAGAATGATTTTTTGCCTAGTATTGTTGGTCAGCCAGGGAGCTACTTTAACCTTGGTTCTAATAGTACGACTTGGGGCATGGTGGTCAAGGATAGATAAGAATGTGGAACTGAAGTATTCTACTGCTTCGTTAAGGGGGAGATATTTTAGTGGGGACCAATTACATTGTCTTAATTCAGCTTGAAAATGTTCAACCTTAAATTGCTTTTTTGAACGTAGTGTTCTATAGGTAGTAGGTAAAATTAGGTTGGTTTTATGTCTAATGACATAAGTTAGTGAGTGGTCGCTTAGATCATCTGGTAGGGTACCTGATTGGTGGGTTTGTTGGGGAGTATTAGTAAGAATCCAGTCTAAGGTGGTTTCATTATTGTTGGTTTTATTAGTTCTAGTAGGTCTATTAATGAGTTGTATGAAGCCATATAGGTTTATATGGGAGGTGGGGTTTGTATTGTTACAGGAATACCAATCAATGTTGAAGTTACCTAGGACTAATATTTCTTGAGGGAGGTTGGTGGAGAGTGAACTAAGGATACATTCGAGAGTGTTACTGTTATTTCCTGGAGGGAGACATGCACAAATGATATTTATGGCTTTACTAGTGTTGACTTGAACTTTGGAGCTGATTACTTTGGCATTATTATCTAGGGTACAAGTCAGATTTATAGTACTAATTTGGAATTGTGTTTTGTAGAGAATTCCTACCCCTCCTACCTTTTTGGTAGTGCGATCAAGTCTAATGATGTTATACCTGGGTGGGGTGATTTCATTGTCTTTAATGGTAGGCTTTAGCCATGTTTCAGTTAAGCATAAAATATCAAATTGATGGACTTCTAGAAGGGCATGGACTTGAGTAATTTTGTTACAAATACTTTGTATGTTGAGATGGGCAATAGAGAGAGAGTTGGTAGGTATGGAAGATGACAGAGAAGTAGTTTTTATTTATTTATTTATTTATTTAACATTTGTTGACCGGGAATGTCTGACTAGGTTCCATAGAGCCTGTTTTCAGCGGAGGCCCGGGGAGAAATGCTCCAGATGCATGTCTTTGGAATGTGGGAGGAAACCGGAGTACCCGGAGGAAACCCACGCGAACACAGGGAGAACATGCAAACTCCACACAGAAGGCACCCCAGCCGAGAATCGAACCGGAGAACCTCTTGCTGTGAGGTGACAATATTAACCACTGCACCACTGTGCCGTTTTGTCTTGTTTTATGTAGGCATTGGTATTGGTATGGTGTGGGCCAGGGTTAGGATGAATATCTCCATCCAATATTGAGTGGAGGAGTTTAAAATATTTTGGTTGGAGAAGTTTGTAAAAACAGTCAAATAGTTTCCTAGATTTTAATAAATAAATCATCTGGGAGGTTCTGAGAATGTAGCCATGCAGACCTCATCAAAACAGTACCAGTGGCCACAGCCCTGTAAGAAGCATCAACAGAGTCATACACACACTACAATGAGTAGCAACCTGTGCAATAGAGGAAACTAAATTATTTAAAGCAGATTTCTCCTCACAAGAAGAAACTCCAGATAATACACTTGTCATACTTTCACAATTAGTCAGAAAAATATTTAACATGCAAGCCTGACAACTCACAAGTTCAGAAATTCAAAGTTGCTCAAGTATACACTTTCCCCCATACTTATCAATAATTTTCCCATCCTTATCAGAAAGAGAAGCGTTCAAATGAACCACGTCTTAACAGCAGGGGGATCAACTAAAGCCATAGATACTAGGTCAGGTTTGGGAATAGTGCATACAAACAAACAATACTATGCATCCTTTTTTCCTTATTAGGGCAGCTGGCTGACTACCAGAAACACTACAGGAAGTAAGAGAAACATCCTCTAAAGCAGACAAAGTAGGAAGAATGGGTGTAGGTTCTGGAAATTCCTTCTGTAACAATTTACAGTATCCTTTGAAAGACTGAGAAACCTCAATACTCTCCCAGTTAAAACAATGACCCCTTCTAGCAATAGTCTCAGAGAAAGAAAACCCCCACAGGGAGAATCAGAAACTGAGCTGCTCTCTGAGTTTGAATCAACTCTCTTCAGGAAAAGAAGTATCCCTCTTTCTTTTAGCAGAAACTACTTTAAAAGAAGGATCAATAGTCTGAATTAAACCCTAAGCTACACCTAGTAAACTACTCCTACCTAAGGAATTTTGAGGAGGAGCAGACATGTGCTTAGTTTTGTGTTTCTTTTTGACAGGAAAATATGGCCAGCAGTGTTATTAGTAGCAACAGCAGCTTCTCTAAGGATGGGCACAACATTCTGATGAAACAGTTAAGCCCTTCCTGTTCCTTCTCTCAGGACTGACAAAAATGGCTCTCCCTTGCCCACAGAGGGGCCCCAATAGCCACAGAGGTTGTGGCCAACCCCTGGTTCATAGTGGCTGTAGGTGTTACGCCAGAGGGATCTGGTGTGAAAGATGAATGGTGTGAGGTAAAAGAAATGGCCTCAGCAAAGTCACCCACATTCAGCTAAGGCAAATTGTTAGTGTGCCCTGGTGGCAAAGAATGTTTGCTTAACGTTTTATTTTTGTGATGGAAGGATGAACTATGGAGCCAAGAGTTTGTTCCATGGTCAAGCCAATAATGGAACCTCTTTGTCATGGGAGACAAGCAGGAACTCTCTCTAAAAACAACTCTTTAAAAAGTTACTTTTTTTTTTTTTTTTTTTTTTTTTTTTTACAGAAAAACAAAAGTAAACAGCACTTTAAAACATTTTGCCAGCCTCCAGCCTCTGAAAACTAAAATAAACAAATTCTCCCCAGAAATAAATGGTTTTCTGTTTCTTTACACAACTTTTAAACAGACAATAAAAATGAGCTTTCTCATTTAAAGTATGATAGAGTCTTGTGATAGTCCATTAAAACACACAACTCCAAGCTTTAAAATAATTTTCCTAAAGAGGAAAGTAATAAAACACAATATTTAGAAAATGGACAGGTTTTTTTTGCATAATACTGGGTTCTGGCTATGAGCTATTAACAAACTTCATCTTGTAGTCCAGAGTACTGATTCCCCTCTCCATTTAGCTACTATGTGGCTCACACAGCGAGATAACACTCCTGGGCCAAGTCTGTAAAAGGACAATGTTGATTGTTGCTCGATCCCAGTTCACAAATAAATAAATTCTTCCACTACTGGAGACAAACTCTACCTTTTTATGTAGGCCACTTTTTACACCAATTTGGAATTATCAGAAAAAAATAGCAGTAACTCCTTGTAGTCAAAAATAAATAAATATGGGTATATATATATATATATATATATATATATATATATATATATATAGGTTTATGACATTTCACTGAAACGACTGAACAGAAATCACTGAAAGCACAATTCACTGAAAACTCAGTTCACTGAAACACATTTCACTTAGTTATATATGGCCTTTTCCCCGCTGTAGTGTGACCTTGGAGTTAGTCTATATAGTAAGCAATTTAAAATATGTGGGGGGCTACACCCTCACACCACTCATGTGGGGGGCTGTGCCCCCCACACACACCCTTACTATATATACTAACTCCAGTGTCGCACTACAGTGGGGAAAAGGCCATATATAACTTTCAGTGAAATGAGTTTGTGAATTGAGCTTTCAATGAAAAGTGCACACTAATTTGAGTTTCAGTGAAATGTGCATTCAGTGAAATGTCCTAGACCCATATATATACATATTATATATAAATATAAATATATATATATATATATATATATATATATATATATATATATATATATCAGATGGCAATCCTGGGAAGCAAGGAAGTATAGTGACTGTTGCTTGTACATACCAAAGTAATGCAGTAACCTGTCGACCTTAAACTGAGGTCCTATCTGCTTGAGTTGCTGGTACCTCAGGTGGATGTAAAAGATCCCAACGCACCTACTGAAAAGGGTAGGGGTCCAATATTTAACACAGTATAAAAAATATTACTTATATATTTACAAGTACATACATACACATTTCTATTTTTTTTTTATTTACTTTTTATTGTTTTTCTTATAACATCATTGTTATTCTTCTGTAATTGACTCCCACTACTCCTTCCGTAAGCATAATCTAATTTTATTCAATTTTTCATTCCAAATAACCAATACTACATGAAATAAAATCTTATCTACCCTTCTACAATTCTCACATATTTTATAGTATATGCTATATATGGGTCTACTTCAAGTTATCGAAATACCAGAATATCGAACCAATACTGAATCCCATTTCATTGAGACGAGTTTGCTGAAAGTTCACAAAATTGGAATTACAAAACATCAAACCTCGGAACATCAAAATTAACTCCCCGGTTATCCCTAACCAATGTAACACTTAGAAATGTCGCAAAACATCAACAAACTTTCTGGTTAACAACACTAACAACTCGCCCTACACCGCATGTTCAGCATCCACTACTGCCTGTATCCATAATGCTACACAACCTTAAAGGAACAGAACTCCAATCAAAATACAATAACTATATTTCTCCATATTTGCAGGGGGGCTTCCCCCCAACACCATAAATTAAATATACCAACTCCAAGACCACACTACAGTGAAGAAAAGGGCATGTTTACAAGTACATTAACATTGTTGCTACTGACTAGAAGTCAATAACCTGTATTTGATGTTCCATGGTTCGATGTTTTGTCATTCTGATTTTGTGAACTTTTGGCAAACTCGTCTCAATGAAATGAGATTCAATATTGTGGTATTTTCATTACATGAAGTAGACCCATATAAATAAATATATGTGTGCATGTGTATAGATATGTTTAGATGTATGGCACTGGATCAAAAGGACAGTGCACCGACAGCCAGTACATCAACGTCAAAGTTGAAGTCACCTGTAATGACACATTCTGCATGTGCTCCCGACTAACCTAAAAGCGAGGGTTTTTGCAGTGAAAGAAGCCCCCCTGCACCTTACACCCTCGGTAATTATATATACTAACTCAGAGATTGCACAATGCCCAGGAAATGGAAATATTTTCCTATCCGGGGATTGTTGATCTCGCACACCTGTGAACCACCTGTGTGTGTTTTGAACAAATCCAGTACCCAACACCAGTGTGTGTGTGTGTGTTTTATACATGTACATACAGATATATGTATAGGTGTATATCTATATATATCTATGTGTAAATATATGTGTGTGTGTGTGTGTATATATATATATATATATATATATATATATATATATATATATATATATATATATAGATATACACCTATACATATATCTGTATGTACATGTATACATTTTATATATATATATATATATATATATATATATATATATAGACATTTTTTGTTAAAACATATATACACATTATGTGTATATTTACAATTATACATACACTTGATACAATTCTGTTTTCATTCATATCAATAAACATCCCCCCTTTTTTCTTCAACCAAAAGCATATTTTCTTTAGAATCTCACCAAAACTCATTTACCATTAAACTTAATTTCATTCAGTCTTTCAGTCCAAAATGTCCATAAAATATAATTCTATCAATTTTCTTATTTTCTTCTTCTTTTTTTTTTACATCATAAAAAACATATTCAATCATGTCCATATTAATCTGTTCCCTTTTTGTAAAACCTTCCAACATTTTAGAATTACATGCTTCTTCCCACAATTTTATAACTCTTTCACATTTCAAAAATACATGCTCTGTAGTTTCAAATTCACAACAAAAATGATGCATTCTGTTCTGTTTTCTTTTGTAAGGCATATTTGCCTTAACAGGCAACATACTTCTAATCTCCATAAAAAGTCTTTACATTCATATATATTATTATACCTATGAACCATTTATCTTGTTGATATAAGTCTCTTTTTTCTTATTTCTAAAAGCTTTCAAGGATCAGTATAATAATATTGAATCATAATATTTATATACCACTCCTTTCTGGGGGTTTTCACTCATTCAATTTCAATTTCCATATTAAGATTTTGTTTTGATATTCCTTTGTCTCCATTCATAATTCCCTTAAATCTTTTTCGTATTTCCATTTTCCCCAAAGCATTGATATTTGTAACAGACTATGGATTTTACCAGACTTTTACATTGTTTCATATAACCTGCTAAGACTCTATATAAATTTAATGAAGCAGCATGTATTATAGGGTTTATCAGACCCATTCCTCCCTGTTCTTCTCCATGTATAAAACACCTCTTTTGACTGGGTTCAGTCTTGATCGCATTATGAAAGCAAATATGACAGACATCTCTTTTTCATAATGAGATGGTATCATGTATGTATTCACTATATATGCTATTTTATATATTATGACAGAATTTATTGAATACACTTTCTTTATTTATGCTAATCTATATGTCTTCCAAAAATTATGCGTATCTTTTATTTCTTGTACTAATTTCTCCCATTGCTTCCTTTTGACAACGCCGGAACCAAAAATTATTCCTAATAAACCTGTAGTTTCGTCATTAAATTATATTTCCATTAAATCCAAAACCCTTACTTTTCTTATCATTTACACTTAAAACAATCTTAACATTTTATTTACATTTTTACTTACTTCTTCTATCCCTTCTTTGTTTCTTGTTATTAACACAACGTCGTCTCCATATGTATACATTACAGGTAACTGTATTTCATTAACTATCCTGTGTTATGTCATTTGATTGATCTATGTCACTATTGTGTTCATAACTAGAGCAAAAATTATGCTGCTACATTAAAATCAGTCTTATTCCACATTCTCTATATTTCTTCACTTATCCATCTATTCACATTTTCTTTAAAATTATTTCTTTCATACACTGACTTGATTACTTGTATTATTTTTTATTACATGCCCCTAAAATATCCCATAGTGATTCATATTGTATTTTATAAAATGCCTTGCTTAACTGTCATCATAATCTTTGCTTCTACTCTTTTACTTATAATATCATCGGGTACCTCCTTAATCGACCATAACAAGTCTTGACTTCCTTTTCCCTTTCTCCCAAATACTGTCTGATCAAGTAGCTTATATATTTTATTTGTTAATCTTTTTGTTATAATTCTCATGAATATTTTGTAGTCTGCATTGTTTAGCACTATTGGTCTGCAGTTCTTTATATCATCTCCTTCTCCCTTTTTCCATATAAAAATTATTGTACCTATACATAGTTCCTTATCTATCATTCCTAAATCTCACCACTCTTATAACTTTCTGCAAATTCTCCATATTCTTAGACATATGATACTTGATACCCTCTAATCTCATAGCTGTATTCCTACAAATTTCTTTTTGTATTTCATCTAACTCTTTCAAACTCTTTCAAAGTTATTCTTTGTTCCAACATGTCATTGTCTTTTTCATTTAATTTATTAAGGTCATACTTTTGTTTTGTTTTTTTTTTGTATTATTTAATAAAATATTGCATTTATTTATTGTAATTATTTCATATTTTTCTTCGTGTCATTACTCTACTTCCTTTTTCATTTCTCAGTTTTCTTTCTTACTTTATTTTCTTTCATTAATTTATTTAGATAAGATGCTACTTCAATTTTGCCTTGTAGACAATATCTGTTTGTATAACAGATTATTAATGTTTTCTTGACTTGTTTCATACAATTGATTTTTCTTTTCATAAAAAGTCCTTTTACCTTGTATTAATTCTCTAAATATAACTTGACTTAATGTTTTGTATTCCATTTTCAATTGTTTCCCCTTATTCACAAAATATTCCAAGAAACATTTCTTATACTTTTCTTTAAAACGTATCCACCAACTTGTCCAGTTTTTATAAAACCTTCTCATACCGATATGATCTTTCCATAATTTATCTCTTTCCTATCATCTTGTTTTAAGTCTCTTTCATTCAATCTATTGATTCCTTCACCTATTCGTATATAATATTTTTTCATGTAATTTTACCCATATAGCTACATGATCAGAAGATCCTGACTTCTTCGTCCCTTTCTGTGTATTTTTTGCACTATCTGATGGAATAAAGTAACCAGTTTCATTCTTAATTTTGTTTCTTTTACAAGTCCACTGTTCACTGTTTTTTATATATATATATATATATATATATATATATATAATATAATATATACACACACAATTTACCACTTCTCATTATTTCATGTAATGTTTTAATGTCGCTACTAATCTTTTTTCCTGTTCTTAGGCTGCAATTAAAGTCTCCTACCAATATAGTATCCATATTTACACCAACATAATCAAGATTTTTTTAAACATCATCTCTCTCAGCTTTTTGTAACATAATATATAGCAATCACTCTATATACATTTGTAATTCATCTTATGTCTACTACCATTATCTGTCCTAGCTCAAGTAGAGTAACATCTCATGTTTTAATGTTTTCTTGACATAATATACATATTTACCCATGTTCCAAATAATTGGTACACCCCATAAACTTTCATTTTATGTTAATGATCTTATACCTTCTAATATAATATGGGCATTTAATACAGCACGCCATTCAAAAGTTCCTATCCTTCTTTTCACATTTTTCATATTAACATTCAAAGCTAAGATTTTCAACTTATAAATGAAATAATTTTAAATATTCTTCATCCATTACCTTTTTTTTTCCTTTATTATACCTTTAAACTTCCTTTTCCTCTCTCTGTCTCACTTTTCTATAGATTTTTCCCCTTTTTCTACCTTTCACTTTGTATATTCTTCCTTCTACCATTTGACTCTGTTTCCTAATCTTTCTCCCTCTCTTTTGTGTTTATTACAATGTCATTGTTTCATTGTGTATCAGTTTTTTCTTGCTGATTATTAATATATTTGTCTTGTGTTATTTCATAATCTATGCATTTTCCTCACACTCTAACCAAACACGTCCCATGTTATCACATTTCTTACACTTCGGTACATATTTCTTTGCTTTGTGACCTGGGTTACCACATATAAAACATTTTCTTTTATCACATTCACTTATTAAATGATCATCTTTGCCACAGAAAAAAAACACATTTTTGGTTGTCTTCTGTATTTCACAAAAACTTTAATATCACATACTTTAATTATACTAGGAATGTGTATAATACTGTCATTTACCTTATTTAATATAACCCCACATTCCCATCTCCCAGTCCACAAAAGCCTCTTGTACTGTCAATTTTCATTGTATCCAAAACATCTTTGCACTCAATAAATGTTATTTTAAGTCTTTTACTTCAATTTCAGTTGTAAATCGCACAGGTATTTTCTTTTTTTTTGTTTCTCTATGAAATGATTGTATCACATATTCGGACCATGGATTAGTGTCCCTTTTTTCCTTATAATTTACTGAAAAAATGTCTATACCTTATCCATTTTCAAAAAATAAGTCACAAAATGTCTCTGTATTAATAAAATAAATGGTCTTACCTCTGTGAGAACCCAAAAGGCGCAATCACAGAGTCCCACACTTTATACCTTTCCAGGCCTTCTTTTTTGCTGCTGATTCTCACAGTGTATGTTTTGTCTCCTTCTCCTCCTCAACTTTCTTCTTCTCTTCTTTTACCTTTTGTGCATATGATTTTCTTCCTATTGTTTCTTCCACCATCTCCTCCTCTTGTATTTTCTCCTTGATACTGCGGCTTCACTCTCTGGTTCACTTTTATTGATGAGATCCTTTAAATAATCATCCCGCAACCCTCCAGACTGGAGGGTTGTAATAATGCAATCCTGATGGCTCTCAATATCTTGCTTGAATAAATTCTTTTGAAAAACAGTTTCTGAATCCATTTCCTCCTCTCTCACACACTCCATAATGTTAAGGTTCTTTACTTCCACCATCTCCTCTGGCCTGAACGAGTTCATCTCCTCAAGATTCATTACAGGTTCTGTCATTTCTAAATTCGAAACACCATTCTCCTACCTCCCTGCTGTCTACTTATCGTGATGTTCTCCCCTGTTTTTCAAATGTTAACAGGAAGACAGATGCACCACATTCAAACACAACTCCCTACGACAAAGTAGGGAAAGTTCCACAATGCTCTAGCCCAATTTCCCTTAGTAGTATAAATACTACTTTAGGTCTTCCCTGAAAGGGGGCCACTATCTTAGTGGAACTAAAGTGGTAAACAAACAGTAAATACATTTAATATCCAATATCAGAAAACTAAGTTCCATATGCTCCTTGAACTGGTTATTTACTTTGTTAGTCAGAGTTTTAGCATTACTGCATTGCAGATCTTGCTTCCATTATAAAGTGTAAATCCTCCACCACAAAACAAATTAGGGATCTCAAAAATTACTTCCGCAGTACTATATTTATTACTTAGAACCAGGTGATGGCTAAGTGTGTCTTTATGTATGTGAGAAAGGGAGGAGGGTTTCAGTTAGTACCCCCCCACCAGCAGTTACTGGAACTACCATCCTCATCATTTAGGTAATTATATATGTTTTGTTGTACATTCTTTAAAAGGATATCAGAGAAGCAATGTGTCTCTGCACACAATTGTAAATGGTTTTATAAGGATGACGGTGGGGGGAGTGTTAGGTTCTAGTAAGTGGCTACAAGCTCCCAAAGTAAGCCAATGGTGCATCTGCACTTTTTTCTGCCCCCGCTGCCTGCTGACCATAAGACCTTCCATTAGTAAACTGGCCTATTTCTTCCCATGAACAAAATGAGAACTACCCAAAACGGAATGCCACTAAGGCAGCGATCAGGATGTTTCAGACATTAAGTAAACAGCAACCAAAACTAAGAACAGTCCACAAAATATGAAATGTAGTGAGCACGATCTTCTGTCTCAAGTACACAAATGCACCAGTACGACACCAGCAATTCGCAAAGCAATAACTTTTAATTCCAGTTAAAATCACAAACGGTTAAGCGCTTTCATCCACCAGGGACTTCTTCAGAACAACAATTTAAAATTACTAATCCCTTAAGTACAATTAAAAAAATGCATCACATGTCCTACATAGTTAAAACCTTAAAGTGCTAGTGTCTACAAAATGCTAGCCCATACGACCTTCCATCAATAAAATAGGAGTATTAAATAAACCCTTTTTCCACAACTGTTAATTTATTTACGATTGTCCAAAACAGGTTTGATAGATATATGTTCGTTTAAACCAGGGTGGATGGAGGCATTTAATCTAACCTGCCACCTCACCTCTTTTTCACTCACTGCCTTTTTGACATCCCCACCCCTTGCATTGTTTCTAACTACCTCTAAAATACCAAATTTAAAGTTGGAACACTCCTTACTAACTTTTAAATGCTTCCATAGAGCATTCTTTTTGTCCTGTTTCCTTATACTGTATTGGTGATCGTAGATCCTATTACGGAAACAACGGGTAGTTTTCCCTACGTAAAAACAAGGGCAGTGGGTGCACAAAGCTAAATAAATCAAGTTGGTAGATCTACAATTCCCTTTTTGAAAATAAATTTTAGTATTGTTGAAGTTCTCCAAAGTGACTTCCTGCTCTACCATAATGTATTGGCACTGTAAACACGTGCCACACTTTGTAGTTCCCCTCATAATATCAGTCTTGGTCTGTTTATTCTCTAACAGAAACTTCAAATTCAAGCCATTCCTGTGTACAAATTGGGGTTCACTCCCCACAATTTCCCAAATCCTTTTGTCAGTCTGAAATACCTTCCAGTTATTCTGGATAATGTTTTTGATGTATTTGCTATGGTGCCCATATTGTAGTATACAAGCTTTCCCAAAGTTGTTAACAGTTTCTGTGTTCCTCCTGGGAGTAGGTTTGTTGGTCAGTGCCCCACTACCCAACAATGGGGTGTACCTGATACCCCACTGTTGTCGGACATATGTCCTTAGATCATTAATCATACTCACAGGATAACCCCTTTCTAGAAAAAATGTACCAATTTTCTCCAATTCCATATCCAAATCCCCAATTTCAGACGTCATCCTCGCAGCTCGAATAAACTGCCCTTTTACTATACTCCTCTTTTGGGCCCATGGATGAGTACTACTAAAATGAAGGTAGGAATTACTGAAAGTGGGTTTCCTGTGAATATTGGACTTAAATTTTCCACCATCCAATGTAACCAACACATCAAGATAGGAAATACTTTTGTTGTCCACATTAATGGTAAATTTCAGATACTCACTACAAGAGTTGATATACCTGAAAAATTCATCTAACTCACTTTTATCTCCTTTCCACACAAGAAAAAGGTTGTCTAAAAACCTGTAATAACACCCAATGTGGTCCATCCATTTGGAACCAAAAATAAATTCCTTCTCCCAATTGTAAAGTACAAGATTTGCGTATATAGGGGCGCAAGCAGCTCCCATTGCGACCCCTTTTGATTGTCTAAAATACTTCCCCTCATAATAGACATAATTGTGAATTAACACAATTTCCATAAAATCCAGAAAATTTATTTAGCTTTGTGCACCCACTGCCCTTGTTTTTACGTAGGGAAAACTACCCGTTGTTTCCGTAATAGGATCTACGATCACCAATACAGTATAAGGAAACAGGACGAAAAGAATGCTCTATGGAAGCATTTAAAAGTTAGTAAGGAGTGTTCCAACTTTAAATTTGGTATTTTAGAGGTAGTTAGAAACAATGCAAGGGGTGGGGATGTCAAAAAGGCAGTGAGTGAAAAAGAGGTGAGGTGGCAGGTTAGATTAAATGCCTCCATCCACCCTGGTTTAAATGAACATATATCTATCAAACCTGTTTTGGACAATCGTAAATAAATTAACAGTTGTGGAAAAAGGGTTTATTTAATACTCCTATTTTATTGATGGAAGGTCGTATGGGCTAGCATTTTGTAGACACTAGCACTTTAAGGTTTTAACTATGTAGGACATGTGATGCATTTTTTTAATTGTACTTAAGGGATTAGTAATTTTAAATTGTTGTTCTGAAGAAGTCCCTGGTGGATGAAAGCGCTTAACCGTTTGTGATTTTAACTGGAATTAAAAGTTATTGCTTTGCGAATTGCTGGTGTTGTACTGGTGCATTTGTGTACTTGAGACAGAAGATCGTGCTCACTACATTTCATATGTTTCAGACATTCCCGTACATGGCTATGCAAGGAAGGTAGCATGCAATGGGCTTGTCTGTGCTGGTAGTCCATCACTTCCACGACAGACACTGCCAACATGCAACCATGCTCACCTTTTCTGATGCAGAGGAGACTGTTTCTGCAGTCTCCACTGGGAAATTTATACCATCTGTTTGAGCTCCTAAGCACTCACAATCCTCCCTTCTCATCAAGAAAGGTTAGTGGAAAAGCCACTTCCAAAAGGATAGAAGTGGAGACTAACAAGTGCCCAGGACATCCTCAGTATCCATGACCAGTGTCAGTGATACCACAGTAAGTCCAGGGCACTAGGAGGCAAGCTGGTAGGCCTGGCTTGAAAACAGGGCACTGGGGGGCTAAGATGGTAAAGACATTGCATAACTTGTAGGTATCGTGCTGCCGGTGTGAATTTCAGGTTATAGTGCTAAAGTGAACCAGTCATGGTGTTAAGCAAGTGTCTTTGAATAACTGAAATGATTTGCCTCACTAAATAATCCTAATATAAATCCAAGCTGTCAAATGTGGTAAACTAAAGGGACAAATCACAATAGTTATTATTATTATTATTTTTAATACAGGAGTAAAACCCTCCCCTTCCCCTCTCCAAAACAGCAGGCACCAACCTAAGTAATGTAACCATCTCCAAGGTCATCACAACATGGAATAGGTTATACTACTGCTACAAGTGAGTTGTCTTAAATCAGTTTTACTTACTATGTCATTAACGGACCACTATATAACATTGAAATATCCTGCAATAAAGGTTTATTATAGTAAAGAAATTCCATGGCCCTAATCTGAAATTCCAGGAATTTTACATAGAAAAGAAAGTTAAACTTATGGACATCATGGTATTCTGCTAGGATTTTTAAGTCCACATATAAGTCATCTAAAATATTTTAATTGCAAATTATTAAAGCAAAGGACTTGTAGTATAGGAAACATTTAAATGATGCATGCAAGTTAGTAAACCACAGTATACAACCAGAAAAGCAAAGTTCAAAGAACTTTTCAGTCTATCCCTGGGAAATTTGGATTTCAGCATTTTACAACACTTTCATAGGATATCAAACTATAATGTAGTGGGCTTGATTAACAAAGAAAGAGAGTAAGTCACTAACGGAGTGTAATATCACTTTTTCAAAATGGATTAATACGTAGCTAGGGTGATGCAAAAGGGAATGTTACATTTTACAGGGCATGATCTGTACATACTGATCGGTCTTTAGTGCATTACCAGCATTCAGAAACGAGTGCCAGTACTGCATCAGTGATTAGGTCTGAAGTGTTTAGCTCTCTGTATGGTTTAAACTGTAGCAAATGGGTGACTACAGCATGCAACGTTTTTGAATCGGCTGTATTGTTTACCACTTGGAAAGGATAAAATGCTTTCCTACACACAGCAAAAAGGATAAGGATAACATGTACTGGTTGCAATAGGAATAAGAGGTGCAAATCATGACCGCTAAGCCTTGCGCTATTATGTGCAAAATGTGCTCAAGGTTCACGTAAGGGTTTGTGATGGGTGAAGACCTCTACTTTCTTTCACAGGGTTGCATCATGGGATGAAGTTTATATACTATCATACACTGCTACAGCATTGCCAAGGCCAACACCCACATTTAGGAGGCTTTTGCCAGAACTTTCTAAGTGCATATCTTTAGTTGATTGTAAAATGCTGGCAATCTCCAAATGCTTTAATGGTCTGTCTTACATAAGACACATACACTGTCCTGCAAACAGCAGACATGTCCCAAAAAGGTCTGTTTAATGTCTATAGCTTACCATACAACATGCATTTTATTTGTTTTGGAGTTGTGGCCTCCGAAAGACATGCGTGAATGGGCGTACCTTCGTTGAAGGTTGGGCTTCGGGCTGGCAACTCAACACCATAAAAATCGACTGCCAGTCATTAGCGGACCGGAGTTCTGCTGTGGCGACCCCTAACCGGGAAAAGCCAAAAAGGCAAACATGTACGGAATTTAAAGGGAACAGAGAACTGAAGTGTCATTTTTTGGGTTGGAGGGTGGCCTAATGGTTAAAGTGTTTGCCTTACAAACACAATGTGCAGGGTTCGAGTCTCACAAGGGATAATTGGCTAGGCTTAAAATGGCTCGCAAGGGCAGTTAGCTTAGTACTAACCTATGAACCTATTTATTTATTTGCTTTTGTTTACTGGGAAAGTCCAACTGTGTTTGCATGACCATTTTTAGTGGAGACCCAGGGAGTAAATCTCCACTAACACAGACATATTAATAAAGTACAAAAACAGAAGTATTTACACATTTACAAATTTCAACTATTTTTAAGAAGTTTAGAAAGCAGGTAACAATGGATAATGAAAGACATGTAGTGTACTTACAGAATGTTGCAAAGTTCAGAGAGTTTTAATAACTTTTCATGTGGGTACTTTTGCGTTATCGGAAATTGAAGGTAATACAGTGCTTGGTTAATTAGTGTTAGTGCCTAAGAACAGAGGATTGGTAAAAGGAGGGAGAGGATTAATGGGTAACAGGGAATTTAGAGATGGAGATGGACTTTGCTAATAGAAGGTAATGTATGTATGCATTGTATTTGTTTTTCAAGGCTGAGCACTGCTCTGCATGGAGCATTTTCAGACTCAGCCTGGGAGCGGTGTCTGGTTAAGTGACTTGCTCAGAGTCATACAGTTAGGCAATGGAGGCCAACGGAATCCAGCCTTGCACTACTGGACAACAGATTGAGCTAGTGCATGTGTGTGTGTCTGTGTGTGTGTTTAAACTTAAGAAAACTGCATTCTACTTCTCCATCTTTCACTGGTGTCCTCTACAAACTATACTATACTACTAAACTCTAATCCTTCCTCTTTTTTACGATACTACCCCTTTCCCTAATAAATAACTCATTGTCACATTCAGACATAACTGAAGAACCAGAAAACATGACCAACCTTTCTGTAGATGGCACAAAGCTAAGTGGTCCAGTGAAAGAACGGGGGGTGTACCAAAGATGATAGGCTATCCAAATGGGCATAAAGATGGCAGCTGAGGTTCACTAAAGATATATGTAAAACACTTCACCGGGGCCACAACAGCCCTGGTTTTAAATACAAGTTTGATGGTTTGAAACAGATGCCAAAAGAGCAGAGAGTGAGTCTTAGGAATTAATCACATCCAGAATGGATATTTAGGAAAAAAGAGTGGCTGTGCAGTAACAATGCTGGTTGGTATCGTCTGAAGAAAGATTCCAGAGGTAAATAAATACCATTTCAGCTTTATGTGACCCTAATCAGGTCACATCTTGATTACTACATGCAGTGGGAAAGGGACAACAGGCTGCTGCTGGAAAAAATTCATAGGAAAGCTAGTAGAAGAGCATGCCCAGTGGAAGGAAAATGTCATGAACTGAGATTGACAAAGCTGGCACTTCTCATTAACCACTAAAAGGAGCAGTGTACACATCATCATGTCAGGAGATTGCAAGCTGCATGGGTGGCAAAGGCAACAAGCTCTAGGAATGTCATTCTTCACAGAAAGACCTGTGCACCCACGGAAGGAGACACAAGCATCATTTCTGGAGGTGTTCCAGAGGATGAGGGAGAAAGGGAAGCAAAATGCCAAATTCAGTAAAAGGCAATTAAATAGGCTTTGTAATTCTGTTATAAACCACGTTAGACTGTGTGTGTGTGTGTGTGTGTGTGTGTGTGTGTGTGTGTGTGTGTGTGTATATATATATATATATATATATATATATATATAAATGGGTCTACTATACTTGATTGAAAGTTCATTTAATTGAAAATGAAATCACTAGGGCCACTTCATGGAAACTTCATTTCACTTTAAAGTTATTTGACTAAAACTCATTTCATTGAAAGTTATATATAGCCTTTTCCCCACTGTAGTGTGATCCTGGAGTTAGTATATATAGTAAGGGGGTGTGGGGGGTGAGTCCACCACATATTATAAACATATTAAACTATATACATGGAAACTTACAAGTGTAATGAATTACTGTTTGCAGAAGACAATATAGAACCAAAGTAAGTGGGGGGGGGGGCTTAGCCCCCCCATACTTCCCCCCAATGTGGGGGGGGTGTACCTCCCACACCCCCTCTTACTATATACACTAACTCCAGGATCGCCCTACAGTGGGGAAAAGGCCATATATAACATTCAACAAAATGAGTTTCAGTCAAATGAGTTTTCAGTGAAGTGGCCCTAGTGATTTCATTTTCAATTAAATGAACTTTCAATCAAATATAGTAGACCCATATATATATGTATATATATATATATATATATATATATATATATATATATATATGTGTGTGTGTGTGTGTGTGTGTATACACACATTTATATATACAGAGGCACAGACGTTTATGCTATACATTCACATGCACACAAAAATTATACATAAAGTAGAATTCTGTTACCCGAAACCTAGCAGACTGAATTTCTGAATTATCTATGATCCACTTATCTCCATGAAAAGAAACTTCTGAATGGAGACAGCGTTTTGCATTTGTTACATTTAATTGTACTTCAGACTAGTTATCTGCTGAAAACTGTGCCTCCAACACCAAACAGAAGTAGACATTTCTAAGTATTTATTACCATGTGTATCTACTAGAGACATCGAAGGAAGATCAGTAAAAGCTTAACAAAAGATGAAAGCGTTGAAGAATGCAGTGGGTGTTCCACAATCACTGCTGAGGTCAAATGAAAGATTCATTTCTAGCCAAAAATAGTTCCTGCACACTCCTAGTACTGAACAATTCCATGTTATGCTTCACTGATAACAGCTTAATGCAGATCTGTTGCAGACAAATTACTTGATTTAAATGAAAGCCAAAGAGATTAGTTGAAGAGTGGTGCTGGGTCTCTGTTGAAAATGAACCCTTGCTTCTTTGCTAAAACCTCTATATGTAAAGGTTTTCATCCCTTTCAAAAGTTCTTAAACCACAAGCTTTAAGAAATCTCAAAAGAAAATCGTCTTTTGTTAGTTTTCTTCAAAGAAAGTTTATTCTCATTAGTGCTTTTGTCTTCTAATCTTCATCACACCCAAACTGTTTATGAAAAAAGTAGCTTAAGGTTTGTTCTTGCACACAGGTTTTCACAAAAGGAGAAGCAGTTGGTTATGACTGGTTTATGTTAAGCTTATTTATAATTGGTTATATTTGGTGTTTTCCAATTGGATGGGATTTTCACTCCTTAATTTACATAAGTTTTGTCTATAGGTGGGGTCTTTTAGCTAGTGTTTTCTCTGCAAGAGGATGGTAAGTCCTCTCATTCCTAAATTAAACTCTTAGCTCCTTTGCCCAAAGCTTCACAGTACATGGCTTTTTATAGATTTAGGCAGGTTTAGTAAAATGTCTACTGATTAGTAGAAACAGAAATCCAAAAAGAATCTTATCATGTTCAAATGACTTGATATTAGGCATTTATAGCAGTTTATAGTCGTTACACATTGGGGATCAGACAGTTTGTAATGTATTATAGTTCAGAGTAACGGTGAGTATGGAAGAGAGGTGAAGAAGAGAGTACAGGCAGGATGAAGTGGGTGGAGAAGAGTGTCAGGAGTGATTTGTGACAGACGAGTACCTGTAAGAGTGAAAGGGAAGGTCTACAAGAGGGTAGTGAGACCAGCTATGCTATATGGGTTGGAGACAGTGGCACTGACAAAAAGGCAGGAGTTTGAGCTGGGTGTGGCAGAGTTAAAGATATTAAGATTTGCCCTGGGTGTGACAAAGGTGGACAGGATTAGGAATAAGTATATTAGAGGGTCAGCCCAGGTTGGAAGGTTTGGAGACAAAGCCAGAGAGGCAAGATTACTTTGGTTTGGACATGTGCTGAGGAGGGATGCTGAGTATATTGGGAAAAAGATGCTAAGGATGAAGCTACCAGGTAACAGGAAAAGAGGAAGGCCTAAGATAAGGTTTATGGATGTGGTGAGAGACGGTATGCAGGTGGTTGGTGTGACAGAGCAAGTTGCAGAGGACAGGAAGAAATGGAAACAGGTGATCCGCTGTGGCGACCCCTAACGGGAACAGCCGAAAGAAGATGATTGTAAACTGTGGTAAGTTTCTGTCCTTATGACTTGTACTACCCCATTTCTAGTAGAAAACAGTTGGGTGTACACAGCTTTAACTCCTTAGAGAAGCTTGATGACACACTTTTTACTTTTTCTTTAAAACACATCAAGGTTTTTAAATATTTATCTTGAGTCACTCTAAAAAAAAAAAACAAAAAAAAATATATCAGTCTATTGACCATTGTGGAGCCCACCTTTACAGTGCTGGCAATTAGGAGTGGGGTGAGATCTTTTGAATGCGACCCCATTCAAATCCAGTCCCTTCTTGGTCAGGGCATGGATGGCCTGAGCTTTTATGAGGCTATAAGTGGTACCAGTGTAACTACCCATTTTTTAAAAGGAAAGTACTATCAACATATTCTGGTTGTCACTGACACAGAATGAAGGATGCTGAGTGGGGAATTGCAACAGGCCTTAAAACAAGAACAAGTGCTATTAACAAAAGTCATTCTGTTTTTTTTCTTTTTTTAGATTACTACTCAAAAGCTATAGGGCCTTGCTGGTTATGTTCCACTGCCAATATTTTCTTTTAGTGTTATATGTTATTGGACATAACACTCAGCAGTGTAGCTGGAGGGGGCAAAGGGGGCGGCCACTTCAAGCTCAAAGGCTCAGGGGTGCAATTTGCAGATGCTGATCGATTTTTAGTGCATTACCACTGTCCAGAAATGAACGCCACTATACCACTGTCCAGAATTGAACGCCACTATTGCATCTGCAGACGGGGCTGAAGTGCTTTAGGGTGTGGTTTGCTACAGTTTAAAAAGAAAGAAGAATTAAGGAACTATCAGCCACGGATGAGATAATACTGTTTACACTCATTTTGAAATGAAGATTACATTTCTCTCCTTCTACCTTTGTGAACTTCAAAGCCTGGCTAGCTCAGTCTTTTCACTACTAGCATGCTCACCAAGAAGAGAGTTTGACAACCTGCTGTGAAACTGTACCCTTGTCTGAACCACCCGATTAAAAGAACAGAGAACTTGAAGGCGAGTGATTGCCTTGCAGCATGTTCACCTTCTACTGTCTGTTCTAGCCTGCAATGGAGTTGCACATAAATGAGCTCTGTCTTTTCTTGCCACTCTCTGTTTCAGGCCTGTTTGCATATATTTTATACATATTTTATTGCATCACTAATTTGGTAATATCAGCAAAAACTACAAATAGTCTCAGTCATATGTTTCTCTTTCAATGAAATTCATTTCCATCAATTAAAAATAAAATCCCAAATTCCACCTGCCCCCACTACTACTCCACTTCTACTTACATAAGCTCCACCCTATTTTCCCTGTCCAAATTACAACCTCCTTCCAATCTTCCTATTACCCAATCACTACCACAACAATCACCCCTACGACTCACTCCTTACCCCTCACTACAAAAACCTACCTACTCCACCCCATATTCTCTATACAGTAAGTCGCTCACTACATACTACATCCCAAACTTGTACCACTACCTCACAATAATACCGTTAGCCACAATGCCCTCCATATTAATAATACTTACTCACTCAATATCACTTCCTCAAATTACCCCAAAAATAGTTAACCTCACTGACACTTCTTCCAACTACCAAATACACCATCACAACTTCCAGAATATCTCCTCTCAACTGTTTCTATACAACTTGCCCTATTACTTAGTCCTGAAACTCCTGAATTCTGCACATACCATACCCTATCTCATACCTCTTACATCCACCCCTCCAAATACTGAATATATAGTCCTATCTAATCTCTCTACTGTCACAATGTAATGACATCCACCCTAACCCTGTTGCTACCACTAATCATCCCTGCAGAATACCCCATAACAAATTAAACTTTATGACACTCAACATCAGAAGCCTAGGCAACAAAATATCCCCCCCTTCATGCCTGGATAGATCAGCCTGACTTATTAGCCCTTACTGAAACCTGGCTAAAGCCTAACATACGTGACTCTGAAGTCCTACCTCCCAACTATTACATACTCAGGGCTCATCGAACTCGTAAGAAATGTTGAGGCATAGTTATTAGCATTACTCTATCTTGACAACTTTAATATCACACCATACATAAATGATACCCCTACTATTTCCTCAGCAGAATTCCTGACATTTTTCCTAAACCTTAATAACTCAACGAAAATCTGCATAATTGTTCTTTATATCTCCACAAGTCATAACACTCCTATTCTAGAAGAGATACTCTCCTGGACCACCCAAACATTTCAGCATGAAGCTATCATTTTAGGAGACATCAACACAGACAGAAACTATCACACACCAACAATCCACTACCACCACCAACTTATATGTTTTTTCTCAGCTAATCTCCTGCCCTACTAGATACAAGAAATACTACACTCAACAGTCTACTTAAGACTGGATCCTGGTATCACACCCTTTTAACTTCACCAATGCTGGAACATATACAAACTCCCTTAGTGACCATATACCTGCTTTCGCCATTCGAGTAAACACACACCCTCCAAAAACTCACATCCTAAAATCAGTTTGCAATCTCACTAGCTTCTCTAAAGACAGGTTTAATGACCTACTTTGCAAAATAAACTGATCACCAGTAAATGTACTGCCACTTGACAAGGCAATATACTACTTCAATAAATGGTTCCTACAACTACTTACCTTAGCCCCAGTTTGCACCAAAAGAATCAAAAATAATCCCACACCCTGGCTAACTAAGAAATGTGAACACCTAATGAAAAAAGGGATGTAGCCTGGGCTGTATGAAAACAAAGCCATAAAGAGCAAGATCTAATTACTTTCAAGCAGCTACGTAGCCAAGCAAAAAGCAAGATACCAAAGACAAACACCTATACTATTGTTAACTACAGCAGAAACATAAAACCATTCCAATAAAATTCTGGTCCATCATCTCACCTCTACAACACCCCAAACTAAAAAAGAATCCAAGATGTTACTCAATGCCTGTCCATCTCAAATTGCTGAAGATTTTAATATCAACTTCATAAAATCTATAACAGATCTTACCACTTAACCACCAATACCTGCCT
Organism: Protopterus annectens; assembly: GCF_019279795.1. Lineage (NCBI taxonomy): Eukaryota > Metazoa > Chordata > Ceratodontiformes > Protopteridae > Protopterus > Protopterus annectens. The sequence goes on along the minus strand of NC_056749.1, from coordinate 142,222,398 downwards.
CTCTTCCTCTTTATCTATCCCAGACACTCCCTATTCACTGGGCCCACAGCTTCCTTATCCTCATTGCACAGAATCCCCTTCTGAGAACCATCCCACTTTCTCTTTTCAGACAATACCTACAAACCTCAAATAGACTACTGCACAAACTCAAAACCTGCTCTACCTCCACCGACAGCCTCCTTCCTACATACCTAAAATTAGGCGCTGACTGTAACATACCCAATCAGCATCCTGATCAATTGATCCATATCTGAATCCAAACTACCTAACATCTGGAAAAAGTCACATATCATCCCCATTCACAAAGAAGGTGACACCAATGAACTTACAAACTTTCAACCCATAGCCATACTTTCTCACATCTCTAAAACACTGGAAACATGTACTCATCTTCAACTCATGAAATACAGCATAACAACCTCTTTACAAACACACAACATGGTTTCTGTCCTGACAACAGCACAACTACAGTCCAACTAGCCATCACTGACTATGTAAATAGAGACAGAGACACAGGTTACTATGTATCTGTTCTATTTCTTGACCTCTCAAAGGCATCTGATAGTTTCACACTCTTTACTCTTGAACAAGCTCTCTAACCTAGGAGTTACCTCACCCACACTAAATTAGTTCCTCAATTACTTATAAGCTGTAAAATGGTCAAATGTTATCTCCCCCTTTCTAGCAAATCCCACTGGAGTCCCTCAAGAATCCATATAGAACCCCTACTTTTTAATATTTTTACTAATGAACTACATACTGCATCTATTAGTGGAACACTCATAGAATATGCTGATGATTCCACAATAACCTGTACCTCTTGTATACTACCCCAGCTTCTCTCCAATACTCAACAAACTTTTTCTGCTCTTGAATTCTGGCTTACTAACTGCCAGCTGTTCCTCAACCTGAAAAACTGGTTCTTTTTCAGCCAAAGAACTGTACTGCAAAACTATATACTACTACAAAATTCTCTCTGCTGGCAATACCACAATCAAAACTGTTCATTACATCAAGCTACAAGCTGTAGGCATAGATGATCACCTAAGGTTTGATCTGCACATTCAACAAAACATAAAGAAAACCCACCAGAAACTTAGCACACTATACAGAAACAAGCACACTAACCTCTTTCTCCAAAAACACCCTCACCAAAACTTTGCTTCTACCATCCCTGCTTTATGGCGCACCAGTACTTACCAATTTACAGAGCTCCTTTACATCCAAATTAGAACAGTGCTATAATAATGTGGCAATGTTTGCCACCGACTCAAACTGGAACCCATCACTGCTTCCCACTAACAACAACTAAACTGGCTAGAATTCTCCAACTACATACTATATACCCAACTACTAACACTCCACAAAATGGTCAAAAACCCCTAGCTTGCCCAAATCTGAATATCGTCAAACCTTACAACCCAAACCAAACAATTAGGTCTACGCATAAAGAGCTCCTCTCAATATCCAAACCCTCTAAGACAGCTGGACAAAGCCTCTATTCCCACTATGTTGCAAAAGCGTGGAACTTTCTTCCACTTACTGTGATAACTGTGATGATGTGAGGTATTGCCAGCTATGCCAGGAGAAGCAGGGGCAGCCTGTTTTTGGAACCTGGCAAAGAAGGAAGACCACTCACCTACTTTATCTTGCCTTGCCTTTCTAGAGTTTCTGTGATTGAAAAAGCTCGTTTCAGCTACATATTGTACTTATTTTACTGCCTGCACTTTAACAAAGTTGTTTTTGTGTTTAAATTACCTGCTTAACTGTTGTAGGATACACACTCAAGTGTGATAGCCATTTCTGGGCATTTAATGTGTTTTTTTGATTGTATCTGCTTTATTTTCTGAAAAAAAAAAAAAAAATATATACTTATTTTTCCACCTTTCTAAGCTAGTTTAGTCCAGTTTTCAGGTTAGTGCTGAATTCAGGGCTGTGTTACAAGTTTCTGTGTTTGCCCATACCTTACTTAGATAGAAGGAAGTTTCTCTATTCACTGTGAGAGAGGGAGCTTTGAGCAGCCTATCTTTCTGTGGAGGAGTGGTTTCAGCCCAGAAATTAGTAGTTTATTGGCCATTTTGGGCTAATTTTTATCTCTTTCATTTCCCTGCTATAAAACCTGCATTTGCATGGTTTTGCACGCCGGGCAGTGCCGGTTAGTAAGGGTATAACTATTCCTGGCTCCACAAAGTCTACTCTTCAATTTTTGCCTTGGAACTAGACAAACTTTCAGCTTAAGCACTCAAACCATTCACTTCTCATCCTGGCACTTACCCAAAACTCATAACAAGCACTAATAAACCTTAGCACTAGACCCCCCCCCATACTGTAGAGAAGGACAAGGCTCTCTATTCGACCTTACCAGCCATTCAGTAAAACAGTTCACTGTACCTATCCAGGCATGTCCAAAGAGCAGTTTCAGGTGTACTCTCCAGTCCAACTGGTGAATCTGGGCATTTTGAGGCAATGTTACAATTGCCTCATGTACACAGACAACCCTCTCCTCCTTCCACCAAACACTAATACATGCGAGAGATGCAATTATACAGCCAAACTGGAGGCTAAGCTCTATCAACCCAAGACTAGACTAGGAAGTTAAGAGGAGAAGGGAATTACTTGCATCACACCACCAGTCTCACATAGACCTATGAAACCAGCACTGGCAAAAAACACAAATACACAAAAACATACTCGGAGGCTCTAAATAAAAACCTGCAAAAGCAACAGAGACCTCCAAAGCAGACATCCAAGCAACCTCCACCCCCCCCCAACACAAACCATGAAACACATACTTCACAAAACCAGTGTGCCACACAATCACAGCCCTTAAGGAAAAATAACATACCCAACACACTAGTAATAGGTGACTCTATAGTCAGGCACACTGACGTCCCACTCACTAGGCTGAACAAGGAGAAGGTTACTGTTAGTTGCCTGTCAGGTACCAGGATCCACTACATAACACAAGCACTCAGGTCACTCTAGAACAAGTACAAATATGACTCTGTCATTGCCCATGTTGATGTGAATGACTTGAGCCGTACCTCCCTGGACTACATGAAAAGAGACATGGAGGAGCTCTCTGATCACGTAGCCCAGGCTGGTATGACCCTGACCCTGAGTAGCACCATGCCCTCACCAAGAATGATACCACGGTATAGAGAAAAAATGATCAATTTCAACAATTGGCTAAGCTTCTGGTGTCATTCAAAGGGGATCCAGTGTCTATCAGCCTGGGATGACATGCTCAACAAGCCATGCTGCTTTGCTAGAGATGGCTTGCACCTGTCACCCTTAGGCTTTTGAATACTGGCCAAGGCTCTTGCCATCTCCATAGTGCCTTTTTTAGGCAAGGCTCAAAAGACAAACCCACCACCATAAACAGCACAAGTAACAAAAAACTGAGGGTAATGCTGCTCAATGCCAGAAGTCTAAATCTCAAAATGCACGCACTGGAGGCACTCCTCAGTATGGAGGAAATCTATATATGTGCAGTAACAGAAGCCTGGTTTAAGACTCCAGAGATCACCCTAGCACTACCAGGCTACAACTCATACTATACATTTCGGCCACAAAACCCAGACTGAAATACAAAAGGCAGGGGAGTATTCATATTCATCAAGGATACCCACACCTCCAGGTTAGTGGCATGGCACGATGCTTCAGAGATCATCCACGTGCAACTAACAATGGGCAAAACTGCTATTCAAATTATAGCTTGCTACAGATCACCCACCATGTCCCAGGACCCCCACTCTGCATTCCTGGAAACACTGGGAAACATAAAGGTCCTACCAAACACCTTGATATTGGGTGATTTCAATTATCCAAACATTAACTGGGAGAACTACTCAAGTACGAACTCCCTAGCCCAACATTTCCTAGAATTTATAAACTCAAACACGCTGGATCAACTGGTTAACACCCCCACCAGAGATGACAACATATTGGACCTGGTCATCAACATGGGCAATCGGAGGTCAACCCCTTGCTGGTTAGATCTGACCATAAACTTATCACTCTGGATATCCACATTCTGCCACCACCCCCGGTCAAAGAAACCACCGTGAAAAACTTTTCAAAAGCAAACTACACATTACTTAAGACCGAGGTGGGAAGTTTCAAAGCCCCCATGCTAAAGGATAACGCTGTCCAAGCTGCAAAATCCTTTACTAATGCACTCTACGGGCACCTACACGAATGCTTGGGTCGTGCTATCCCAAACAAAACCAAGACTCACTCCTCCAAGAAAAAGAAACCAGTCTGGTGGACCCCTGCCATAAACACGCTATACAATAGAAGGAGGAAACTAGTACAGAAAAGAGTAAAATCCCAAGAAGGGAAGACATCCCTGATCAGTATCAGCAAGGAACTACGTTCCCTCATAAAATCATCCAAGGCTAGCTTCAAAAGAAAAATTGCCATGGACTCCAAAGATAACCACAAGGCATTCTTTAGCTCTGTCAAGAATCTAAGTGGCAATTCTCAGATCTGCTCGGAGTTAGTGCAGAATGGCACAAAATACACTGAACCAACCAATATAGCCAACATCCTGGCAGACAGGTTCAGTGCAAACTTCACCCCCCTCTCACCCCCAAAATGGCCCATAGCTATACCAGAAGAATGTAGTGCCCCTGAAATCACAGACACTCAGGTTAAAACAGCCCTTTCCAAAGCCAAAATCACAGCATCAATGGGACAGGATGGTGTCCCAGGCTGTGTCCTACATGAGCTCAAAGATGAACTAACCCCTCACCTAAACACACCATTTAAACTCAGCCTCTCCACAGGCTACATGCCCACAGAGTGGTGCACAGCAATGGTTATTCCACTCCACAAAGGTGGAGCCACAACGGACCCCAGGAACTATCACCCTATAAGCCTGACTAGCTTGGTCTGCAAAGCTATGGAGCGCATCATCATGGATCTCATTAACAGAGACACTGGAAACCTCCAAACACTGGACCCAACCCAGTTCTGCTATGTTAAGGGCAGATCATGCCTCCTAAACCTGGTGGACTTCTTTGAGACAGTTACCAAGGCTATAGATGAGGGAAAGGTGGTACACATAGCCTACGTAGACCTCGAAAAGGCCTTCAACACTATTCCCCACTCAGGTATTATAGACAAGCTCACCAGCCTGAACATAAACCCCTACGTCACGAGATGGGTTGCCAACTGGCTCACAGACAGAACCCACATGATAAGAGTTGCAGGAGCTAGGTTGGACTCTAAACCTGTTACAAGTGGCATTCCCCAGGGCTCAGTCCTATGACCCCTCCTGTTCGGCATATACTTCTCAGAGGTACAGGCAAGCAGAGGAGGACTATGGCTCACCAAGTTCACAGACTGCAAACTAGGGGCTATAATTGACTCTCCCACTGACACAGACATTCTCCAAAAGGGTCTCACTGAAACAGATATCTGGTGTCAAAACCATGGTCTCAAGCTAAACACCAAAAAGTGCATAGTCATCCCCTTTGGAAAAAACAATGCACCCACAAACTACCACATAGGTGGTATCCCCCTAAATATGGAAAATATAATAAGGGATCTGGGGACCCAAGTAGATAGTAACCTCTCCTTTGATACTCACATTGCCAAAGTGGTTAGAAAATCCTTTTATGTGGCCCACCTAATCACAAAAGGGTTTGCATCCAGATCGAAAGAGGTCATTGGGCTCCTCTATGCATCACTCATCAGACCCATCATTGAGTACAATGCCCCATTTGGGATATACCTTACAAGACACCTGCAACAACTGGAAAGACCACAGAAGCTCCTCACCAAGAGGATCACTGGCCTCAAGCAGATGCCCTATGCAGCTTGCCTGAAGAAACTCCAGCTGTACTCGGTTGCATACTGCCTACTCACAGGTTATCTCTGCCTGACAAACAAGGCCATGTCCAACCCAGAATTCATGGACATGCTCCAACTAAAGAAAACCATGTCCCCTCGAGCCACATGCTTCAGGGATCTAAACCTCACCACAACAATAAATAGGATGTGCTGGAGGGATAGATACCTGTCCCAGAGACTTCCCATGCTCTGGAACAAGATTCCAATCTACATTAGGCAGAGAGCCTCGCAAACTCTCTTCAAGAGAAACCTTGACGAGTGGATGGGAAACAGAAAGTTTACCCCAAGGATCACTTCAATGGCTCTGCTGGACAGAGGCACAGGGAACTAATCTAAGGGGGTGGCAAAAGCCAACACATTCCGGCTATGCTTATAAATGCCTTTGGGCAGATAGCCTAGTACCTACCTATGAACCTAAGTAACCAGGGAATTAGTAACTCTTTAGATCAGTCAGGAAAATATGATAAGGTTAGTTAAATACTGTTTTTCTGTATCTGTGTGAATGTATTCATCTGTTTTACTTTAATATTTCCTGTTATTGAGACTCTGGTGTTTATTGTAAATAGATATTCAGTATGTTCATTTATTTCATTATTTATTATTAAATATTTTTAAATATTTCATTGTGGCTGGTCCTTTAGAGAATATTTTAACCTTTGAGAGTACTTGTACCTATTTGATGACACTGTGATCACTCCTGAAAGCCTTACTGCATTGGGCAAACACTACCATTAGAATGAATATTAATTTCACTCAATGTAGTTGGGTACCCTTGTAAGAATCTGAGTGTGTGTGTGCAAATCAAATCTTAAAGTGTGTGTGTGTGTGTGTGTGTGTGTGTGTGTGTGTGTGTGTGTGTGTGTGTGTGTGTGTGTGTCAGCTACTTGGAGTAGGGACACACAGCACTGGCTTAACAGAGAGGGTGTTGGAGTACTTGGCTGAGGGCAAAACTCTACAGCTGTGTCAGTGGGGAGTCTTACTGGGGGCCTAGAAAGAGAGAGACAGGGAACTCCAGACCCTGGACTGAGTGTGTTCCCTGTGTGCTGTTAAGGAAAATGTGCCTAATGCAGAAAACTGCATCTGGAAATACTGTGTATATCTAGTTTTGTTCCAAGTAAATGTCCCTCACTGGTGAGGATTCAGGCTCTTTGATTACTGGTCCAGAGAGAGAGGATGTCAAAACTACTGCTACTAACCTACCTGCCTTTAAAATTGTACTGAATCAACACATGAGCAACTCTTGGCTGTCCCCTTGCACTGATCCAGGCTAATCTCTTCTCCAGACTGAATCTCTCATTCTCTCTCTCTCCATCTGTACTTCATCACTCTGTATCTTTTACTTGTATATCTTGTAATACAAATGACTAGTTACCATCTGCCTCATAACAATCTGCTTGCTTACTTGGAACTTGTGTAATGTTTATGTTATCTATATAAAGCTTGTACATGTCTATGTAACTAGCTTTTCTCCCTGGCCGCCACTGAAAATGGCTTCCTTCTGACCCAGTCGGACTTTCCCAGTAAACAGATGTCAAATAAATAAATAATAAATACAGCCTTTGGTTCTTATGCGCAGCATTTCCCTGAAGGATGCTTCCCTTCTATATGAAGCATAATGTCCTTTAAATATGGCCTTTTGGAATTCCATTACAACACATTCCATTTTAGTAATCTTACGCCAACAAATTAACAATCCAACTGGCTGGGATTACTCTTGCAATGAACTGCATTCTTCTGACCAGCATGTATACAATTTTTTGTGCAAGTCATAAGAGGTGTATGATGCTCTGCACAAACAGAAGTAATACTGGTATAAAACACACACAGCACATTACATCTTACTATAATGCTTACTTCAGTACACAATTACTAATTTGTTTGTTTGCACTTGGTGGTCTTTACTGCATGCCATGGTTAACATCAAAACTTTACTGACTGCTCTTATGCTCATCAGTGTTGGGTCAAACCTTAAAATAATCTTAATGTATAATACCATAAGCTTTGCATAGGAAGTCAAGCCATAACTGTGCTGGACAGATAGTAAAGATGAAGTCAGTAAATTCTTTCATACTAGGAACAAGACATGCACTTCACTTTTGTGATGATTAAGAGCAGCAAAAAAAAAAAAAATCAGGACTGTTAAAATATGCTTTCGAAATATTTTATCATGTGTTAAAGCTGTACTACCAGCTGTCAAACACATTTGTTCACATATCTGATTATTACTAATGTGGTTAGGGATGTGCCATTATCTCTTCTCTGTACCTAGCAGCTGCAAAACTCCCAAATAAAGGCCAACTATGTAATACAGCATTATCACCAGGAACACGTCCCCTGCAGACATAGTCTGATGGAATAGTTACTACAGAGCAATCACAGCCTGACCTGATATTAAGAATATGTAGAATCAGTGGGACAGTATATGCTTCAAGCTATTTAACATATAAAAATAATATCTGAACACTTCTGTCTAAAATATATGCTTTATTATATCCACAAAGGCTGCTCATTTTATTTTTTATTTTTTCAGTATCAGTGCCTATTGCATTTCAAAGTCATGCATGGCAATCGAAGTAAATAGACAGCCACTTGGCTAATGCTGCTTGTTATCTATTTTTAGAGTCTGCTTTTGATTATATTAAGTAAAGGCAAACAGCATTAATAACAGTTAATAATGCTAATTAAGTCTGTCAAGTACCATCCACTAAGGGTATAATACAAACCATATTAGCAGTACTCATGTTTATACCCTGTACAGAAACAATCAAAAGACAAACCTGGATATTACGCAGGCATTTTCATTTTGGTTATAATACAGTGCAAACTGCTTTTATTGGAGCCAGCTTAGGAAAAAAATATTTTTGTTCAATAAACAAAATGTTTATTGCACGAAGCTGTTGTGCAGTTTACTTAGCTAGTAAGAAAAAAGTACAGCTTTAGAATAAGAGGAAACAGAAATAGTGCTACACAGAGCAGTTTAAAAACATTTTCTAAGACATTCTTATATCATGTTAATTCCCAACTATAAAAACCGTTTCATAATCATAGAAGAGTAGGCCAGAGAGGCATCATCAATCAGTCTGGACACTGGACTACCCAGAGGAATAGAAACCACCAAACTTTACAGACTTCTCAGACTGCATGCATGACCGGGAGAAGACCTCCAAGCATCAGGGAAGAGCCACATATGCCCACGTTAACTTCACATGCCAGTGGCTTACACACACTATTGACTCACAGCATGCAGTACTTTTTGTCTGCTGTCACTAGAGAAATGGCAGTAGCACAAAGATCTAGAAATGACAAACCTTAAGCCCCTGTAGACTCTAGGGTACAAATTGCAGGTTTAGTAGCTCATATACAAAATGACATGAACAGGCTTGTCTTTGTCTCTGGGGAGGGGGTCTGCAAAATTTCTAAATATGTTAACACTGCACTGCCACAAATGTATCCACTGTTATACTGCTGAAAGGCTATTTATTAAAAAAAGTGAAAGTTTACCCTTGAAATATGCATCACACAAAAATTCAAGTAGAAATCTGAAAATAAGACCAACTGATACAACCTGCACATTAGTAACCAATGGCTAGCGATACAGTATGTTTATGTGTGTGTGTGTGTGTGTGTGTATGTGCACGTGTGTGTGTGTGTGTGTGTGTGTGTGTGTGTGTGTGTGTGTGTGTGTGTGTGTGTGTGTGTGTGTGTGTGTGTGAGTAAAGGGGGGTTGAGTGAGATCAACTGCTAGTCTAGACAAAGATTCAATCCTTATTGAAGCTATGAGATGGTAAAGAACAGGAAAATGGTGCTGGAATGGACTCTAGCAAATGTTCCTTAAAATAACACATGGAATAATATACACTCAGCTGTTTTAAGAGGATTTTGCCATCTGGTCACATTACATGAACTATATGGCATGAGAAATTAAGAAATACTTTCAAACACTATACCTTAGAGGTCACCTGTGCAGTTATGAGGCATTGCAATTACAGGGGATGTTACCTGTGAAGGTACGAGGAAAGCAACAATGTTTTCATAATTTTTTCCCTTTGTGAGGGGAGCCTACCTGCATTACAAAGTACAACAAATACAAAACCCTATCCCAGTGTCGACATGAACCTAATGAATGCTGCAGACAGACAAAAGGCATGGCTGGCATGATATTCGCATATGTGATGCCAGCACGTCAAGCTTGGTAAAGTTACAAAAAGTACCTCTGCTGTACCAGAAAAACATCTAATAGCATCACCCTAGTAGGTAACTCAGACAAGTGACTGCATAACATGCTGCTTGTGGATAAAATAAAAAAAAAAAAGAATATTTACACAAACACTACTCTGAATTCCAGATCCTGTCATCTCTCCACATGCAGAAGGAATCCTTCACAATCCGTGATTGGTCCATACCACTTTTTATTTATTTATTTGATATTTAACAGGGTTAGCCCAGCTATGCCAGAAGCCCATTTTCAGTGCAGACTCGAGGAGAAAAGCTCCAGTGATTAAACAATGTTCTTAAACATACAGAGTAATAATAAATATACATTAAGAGTTTACATAATAATACATAGTGAAAAAGATTTCAAAATGAAATTACAGTACTACAATACGATTGAAAAACTAAAAAAACTTTTTCGTGAAAAACAAAAAAAACAAATTTTATACTTGTGCAGAAAAGTGACATCTTAAATAGTTTGCGATAGGTATTTACAAATAAGTCTAGGTCAGTACAGGTAAGGTGCAGAGAGTTGGAGAGCAAGTTGAGTTTCAGTGAACAAGAAGGAAAATGTGATAGTAAACAAGAGTATAACATAAGAGTATTAATCAAGATGATATCTGAATAGTAAACACGAGCATAATAGAAGAGTATTAATCAAGATGATATTTGAATAGTAAACAAGAGTATAATAGAAGAGTATTAATCAAGATGATATCTGAATAGTAAACAAGAGTATAACATAAGAGTATTAATCAAGATATCTGAATAGTAAACAACAGTATAATAGAAGAGTATTAATCAAGATGATGTTGGAATAGTAAACAAGAGTAGTACAAGTAGATCAGGAAATGATGCTGATGAGAGAAGTAGTGGGATCTGAGAATGTGTTACAGCATGATTTAAAATAGGAAATAACTGCAAAGTAGAGATAGGATACTGTGCAGGAGTAGTACATGGAGAAATTACTGGGGGAAAAAACAGACAATAGAAGTTGATAACAGGATGCGTTATGAATTAATATGATGAAGGATACTTATAAAGGGAGATAAGAAAAAGATAATGGGGATTTGTAAGTGAGTGAAGTGTTTGGGGAGTGATGTGAGGTACGGTTGGAATCTATTTAAGTAACATATTACTGCCCTGTGCTTCAGCATCCTAAATTTGTCCCTAACACTTTAATGTATTAATGCCCTATAAATACAAACAGGATACTACCATCCAAAGACTTGTACCAAAAAAGAAATCCATGTAGCAGCAAACAGAATGAAGTAGAAGTCACCAAGATAGTAAAAATAATATTGTCTTTTATTATCGGAACAAGCGCTTTCACGTACTGCCAAGGTACGCTTCCTTCAGGTTTGTAAATCAATTCATTCTGTCCAATATTTATATACAAAGTATCTTATCAAATAAATCAATTAAACAATTAATCAATTTAGTAAAGATAACTCATCAACTGTTCAACTGTTTCATTTTAAAGGTACATAATTCATTAAGCTTGTAGAACACACAATAATATGTGGCAGAACAGAGTGATATAATGTAAATATAAATATAGTAAAAATGAACATGAAAATAATACTTGTCATTATAAAATGCCTAAATACAATACTTATTTACCATATAGACTATATAGATACAAGAATTTATGCAACCAAGTTTAGATCTTATAATTCATATGTCGCTAAAAATTCCAGGTTAGCATAATTAAATAATCTTTTACAAAAACATGTATATAAAAAAATTATTACTTTAGAACTAAAAATATACAATGCCTTGATAGTTCCAGATATAAAAACATGCAGCATAAGGAATCAAAATTGCATAAGACGACGCAATATCCAAGATGTAAAAAAACGCTCGTAGAGGCTAGCTACATATGTTTAAAAACATTTCAAATATTGTGGTGTATTGTTATTAATAGAAACCAATACCCATAATTCATCTGCGCCTAGCCAATACTGGCTTTATACTTACTGCCTGATTTAACCCTGGTTCAATATGTGCTCACAACCTTAGAATCCAATTTAATTCAACCAGTTCTAAGTATTAATTAAAAATAAAAGTATTAATGCCCTATCCGACAACTTCACATTCCCCACAATAGACAGTAACTATTCTAGACTGCAGTGCCCAACTTTTACATTTCTTCTTCCCTACATATCTCCGTAATTATTCACAGGGGCTTAATGGCTATAGAGAGCAGTGGCTCTGGTCTTGCTGCTACAGTATAAAGGAAAAAAATAAAATAAACTGGCCTTTTGTTAGTCACATCATGATTAATGTAACACTAAATATGAATAAAGATCCTTCCTCTCCTAAATTCCAGCAATCCCTATTTGACATGACATGCCATGTAGCTATGGATCTCTCCTGACAAATCTGCAGTCAAAAACGTCTCAATAATCCTTGCTTAAAACTACATATGCATGACTCAGAAACAGAGATCAAGAGTCACTCTACCTAACATTATCAAGTGGACCCAAAACAACAGAGCTATTCAGCAATCTACATCTGTTTATCTTAAAAGTATCACTTCTCTCAAAGATGTTGTTTGCTCTTCAAAATGGGTAACTGGAAACGCTCTTCATGACCATTTCTTCAGACGAAAACAGCAAATTTCAGGTTGGCAGCTACCTCTCCTTCCAAAATCACCTAATGTTGCCATTTCCTTACTTTTACAATCCGTTAAAAGATCACTAAGAAATAATCTAATCATGCATTCCAATTTGAAAACTAAATGCCTCAAAAGATACCACACCTGAGAATTGAAGGTGTTTTGGCAAAGTGCTGTATATATTCTGCTAGTGTTTTACCACCTATATGAGTCTAGTGTTCTTGCATATGAATAACTGTGATCTAGCCTATGCTCCAGACTTATTTATTTATTTTATGCTTTCTTCCTATTTAACACCTGGTTCAAGTAACCACTAGTATTGACATATTTTGTTCCACAGTCTATTGCCAGGTTGTCTTCCCGATGAAAATAGCTATTGTAGTTGCCTTGGCTGCAGCTTATTCAAGATAAACTTAAAGACGTGGTGCTCCCCCCAAATGTAGCTTTACAAGAAAAGTGTGAAAAAGTACTTCTGCAACTGCCTTTTTACCAACTGTCTGCAACATACTATCCTGAAAGCTGGGGGATACTATCTCTATTTGTTTGTATTCCTAGTTTATGCTTTTACCTAAGTTGTTACTGGTAGAGTATAGTTCAATTTAAGCTATAATCCCTGTAGTAAGCTTTGGCTCACATGCAGCTTGTAGGACCCCCCATCCCAACAGCCTGTTTTTTTCCTGTAGTATAACTGTTTTATTAACTGTAAACAACAAAATTTCTAGTTAAATCCCATTCTCTCACACTCAGTCTCTGCTCCTTCCACCATAGCTTATTCTGGGAAGATCTATGTTACTACACTGTTATATTTTGTCTTTTCATCTTAATATTAGCATGTAATTTTAATAAATGCATATCACTCAGTAAAGCTACTAGGGACAAACTGTTAGATTTTGTCCTTATCTGAAAGGAACTCACTTACCTTTATGCAGTTTGAAGATTGTTTTTCTTGGGCTCCCCCATTACTATCATGGGTCATCCCACTCCGTTCATCCTCTCGGTCCACTGCCCTACCCTACCCCCAATTCCCATACACCCCACACTTACTCTACATTTATACTCAAGCTCTTCTTTTCCCCTCCCCCTCAACTTCACCTCTTCCTGCTGATCCCTTCCATACACACTCAATGCCTTCCTCTCTATCCCTCCCTCCTTTACTTCCTAATCCATATCTATTGAAATACTACACTTTCTTCTAATCCAACCCCTTCCCCTCTGTACCTTTCATTTCACTTTATCCCCTTACTCCATACTGCCTACATTTTATACACCCTCCTCTTTAATCATCCTCTCCTTTGCACTCCTCACAACATATTCCATCCTCTCCCCTACCCCTACCATCCACATATTTTCTTTCACCACTCATCAACCTTACACTTCTTATCTACTTTACTTCTCACTAGCTTTAACCACTGATACCTTCTCACCCTCCATAACCGTGTTTCACATCTATATCTCTACTATTCCTCTCCTTCTACTCTCTAATATTTCCTCTTATCATGCTGAAGTGTCTCTCATAAACTAATCTCCTATTCTAATCCTCTCTCATTGGTTCCTAGATAAGCCCTATATTATCACTATAGCACCCTATCTTTTTAACCCATCAAACCCTCTTTCCACACAAGATCAAATCAGTCCACCACCCCACAGTCTCATAAATAGGCCTAAATATCACAATGAAATCTCTAAGATACCTACACTGCTACACACCACCAAAAGTATATGATTATCACGTGATATTTACCCCAAACCTCACCTTTGTTGTTCTCCCACTCCTGGCTCCTTCCACAGACACCCATCCAACCCCCACTCCAAGTCTTCTACCAAGTAATTATCCATAAGCTCATTAAATATTCACAGCATTCTCAACAGAGTCAATGAATTTCATTCATGGATTGCCCAATACTCACCTTACATAATAATTTTCATTGAAACCCCATATTACACACAAAGAAATACTGTCCCCTGTGTACATCTTCTGCTAAGACAGAATCCATATAAAAGGAGAGGGTGTAGCCATACTTTATTATGATAGACATAGCCTGCCACCTTTTTCCATTTCACTCCCCAAATTTCACCCAGCTGAATTCCTCTAATAGTCAACTGCAAATTTAATCACAAAAACTACTAGCTGCTGCTATATATTTCCACTTGGGTAATAACATCCCCATTCTTGTACAACTTCTCTCTTGGATTACTTATCACATATCATATGAAACAATAATTATAGGGGATGTCAACATACACTGGCAAACCCTAACGTCAGACTCCCCTAACTCAAGTATAAATCATCACATAAATAATTTCTACCCCTACTCACTACAACAAACCAACCACCTAGCTATATCCTACACTGGACCCTAGTATCCAATCCAAACTTGTACCACAACCCTATAACACTGCCCGATTCTAAAAGTGACCACCTTCTCACAAGCATACAAAGGTACTCCCCCCCCCTCATCTAATTAGGCAACATAAATACAAAAGTACTATAGTCTTGCAGACTTTAACCTTGATGAGTTCAACCATAGACTCTCCAGCATAAACTGGTCCTTTATCTTTAAACTCCCACTTGAGGAAGGTGTTCTTAAATTTAACTCTAAACAATGTCAGCTCCCTTGCTCCCCTTAGAAAAATTAGAGTGAAATCTCCATTCACACCTTGGCTGCTCACTCCACTCACTCCCTAATGCACAAGAGGGATAGTGTATGGAAGAACTAGGAAAAGACAAAATTCCCCCATTCACCACCAATCCTATAAAGAACTTCACAATCTCACAGAAAAACAAGTCAATAACAATAAACAACCTTCTACTTAAAGCCTCAAAAAGACTACCAAAACAATCCTAAAAAATTCTGGAACACCATTAAGAAGATTCTTCATCCAGGTTATCTCAGTATACCCAACCCTTGCCCTAACAATTCTCCTCTAGGAACTACCACTACACTAATCTCTTATTTTATTGACTCAATTAAAAAACTAATCTAGAACTGTCACACTTCCTACCCAGCTACTCTTTTCCATCCCTCAGATCACATACCTACCTTCTCTCTCAAACCTGCCCCCACTGCCTACATTGAATCATTACTAAACAAACTGAAGCCCTCCTCTCCCTATACAATCTACCACAAGTCTTCCTAAAGCTATCCACAAGCTCTATCCAAGAATCTACAGTCACATCTATCTGGAAAAATTTCTACAGTATACCTATCCACAAAGAAGGACACTCCACTGAACTCTCAAACTTCAGGTCCATAGCCATCCTGCCCCACTCTCCAAAATACTTGTAAAGTGTGTACAAAAGCAGCTACTGGATTATCTGTTACAGGAAAATCTACTCTTTCCTACACAACATGGCTACTGCCCCAACCATAGCACTACTACTGCTTTAATCTCCTTCACAATACTATCTCTTAAGCCAGAGACAATAAACTAATATCCAGCCTATTCCTAGACATCTCCAAAGCCTGTGAAATTGTCTCACACCCCAATGTTCTCTCTAAAATGTCTAACAGTGGTCTCTCCATTCCAACATTCAAATGGTTCTCAAGCTATCTTACCAACAGACAGCAGTCTGTAAAGTGGCTTTCTTCCTTCTCCTACATATGTCCTGCTAATTACTGGTGTACCTCAAGGTTCCATTCTTGGACCATTCTTATTTAACATCTTCACTGTCTACATACTGCCTGTTCTCAGTCCTTCCTTATTCAATATGCTTATGACTCCATTATCACCTGCATATCTGACAATCTCACACCTTTTCACCATAACCCAAAACTCATTAAACTCTGTTGAAATGTGGTTAACTGACAATCAACTTCTACTCAATTCCAGAAAAAACTAAACTTCTCTTAATTCTCCCAAAATCTCTCCTCTTAAGACTTCATTCACTATTTCATCCCTTGAAAACACAGGAATAAAAGTAGAAGCACACACTGTGCTCCTAAACATTATCATCAATGGCCAACTAAAATTCAGTGTACGTGTCCAAAATTACATAACAAAATACCAAAAAATAGGCCTACTCTATAGACATAAATTTCTCACCAAGGACTCTAGAATCTCCATTGCCTAGGCCCAGTCTACTTTATGCCTCTCCAATGCTAACCAACTTAACATCCTCTCTGAAGTCTGAACTTGAACTGTCTTACAATAAAGTCGCTAGGTTCGCAGCAAACCACCCTTACAATTCACACCACTGCCTTGCTCTCATATCCCTAAACTGGCTTGAACTCCCAGTCCAGCTTCTTCTAGCTCAACTGCTCCTTACACACTCCATTATTAACAAATCTAGCTTCTGCGTCACCATCTTTATCTATTGTTTATTTATTTCACATTTGTTGACCGAAAGTGTCCGACTGAGCAAAAGCCCTTTTTCAGCAGAGGCTCGGGGAGAAAAGCTCCAAAGTTATTAATATACAAAGAGTGATAAAAAAGACATATGATAAGCTTACATACATTACTGAAAATAAACAATTGAGTAAAATACAGTGAGTAATACAATAAGTGTTTGTACACTTTGTGTTATGATTGCAGTGTGGAGAAGCAATAACCATGAGGATTTAAAGACAAGCTGTGTCATATTAGTAAGCTTGTGTCAGGGAATTTAAGTTTATGAGTTGCATTATTTCCACACAAATACAAGGTCAAGTCAGTAAACAGCAAATAAGCTATCAGAGAAAATCTTTGCAAGATGCACAGTACTGTCAGCATCAGATAGTTGATAAGCAGCAACAGTTAGTGCAGGAAGGCTAAGAGTTACTGTAACAGGTTGAGCTTTTGTGTAGATAACAGTTTTAAAGCCTTTTTGAATTCATGTACTGATGTTATTTTTCTGATGTTAGAGGGAAGCTTGTTCCAGTCTTGGGCAGGAGAAAAGCTGTATAGTTTTGGCCAATGTTTTTTTTTTTTTTTTGAGCTTAAAGATTTCAATTTGTTGCAGGTTAGAGCTCCTAAGGGTTCTAGCTTAAGTATAGAGAGTGCTCAGAGAAAAGATACTAGGACAGACAGTGGGTTTGTTGAGAATGGAATGTATGACATATATTTGAGAAAGTTGAAGTTGTTCGGGGAACGCAAGCCATTTTAATGTAGAGAGTGAGAGACAGTGATGTGACATTGGGGAATGGTTAGTGGCAAACCGTGCAACTCTTTCGATCATAGAGAGGTTAGTAGATTAGTTTAGATTTGAGAGCCACAGAGGAGGGAGGGGAGAAGATAAGCATGAGCTAGTGAGACACAAATCTTTAATTAGGAACTTTTTATTTCTGTAGAGCAGTCCAAGCTTTTGGTGATTTTTTTTTAATGCAATGGTGGACCTGTAGATCATATTTAAGTTGGCCATTGATGATTACCCCTAAGAGTTTAGTTTGGGATTCTACTTTGTGGTATTGTTGGAAGAGGTGATAGTGAAGGAGGGCTTGTGGATGGAGAATGATTTGGGGAGGAACAGCAGAAGTTTGTTTTTGGGGGGGGGGGGTCAGGAAAAGATGGTTAGTAGTAAGCCAGTTTTTGATGGAGCTGAAGGAGTTTTGGGTGAGGGAGTATAGTTCTGAGATGGATCAGCAGTAGAGATGATGGCAGAGTGGTCAGCATGTTGTATGAAAGTAGAGAGAGGACAAGCTGAGGAGAGCTGGTTGGTGAAGATGCTGAAGAGCAGGGGGCCAAGGATAGATCCTTGAAAGACTCCAACTTGGATGGGTAGAAAGGGAGATAAAATGGGAGAGCCTTTAACTGATTGTTGCCAGTTTGAGTAGCTGCAAAACCAGGAGATGGCTAAGGGTGATAGGTTGAGGTCACAAAGTCTGGAGAGAAGGATAGGGTGAGAGACAGTGTCAAAGACTTTAGAAAGATCAAGAAAGAGACAGGAGACTGGTTTATTGTTTTAGTGGGAAAGAGAGAGTGGGAGAAGGAAATTAGGGCAGTAGAGGTACTACGGTTAGGACAAAATCCATGTTAGATAGGGGTCAGTAAGTTTTCCTGTAACAGATAAGCCATGATTTGTTTTGGAACACCTTTTCCAAGCATTTTTGACAGGGGGGACGGTATAGTTATGGGGAGTCAGCACAATTAGTACAGTTACCACCTTTATGAATGGGTATATTAAAGAACTGTTTCTACAGTGAAGGGACAGTGAACTCTGATACAGAGAGATTGAGGAGTATTGATATGGGAAGGGCTACTGAGATTGCAGCAAGTCTGAGAGAGAGTGTAGGTAGGCTGTCCACTGAGAGAGAGCAATGTTTGAGTTTACAGAGGAGGGATATAATGTAGTTTGTAGATACAAGTTTGAGTGAAAAGAAGATGAAATGATTAGAACTGGGGGGATGTTTGTGAGGTTAGAGGAGTTGGTATTTTGGATTAATTTACTAATAGTATCAATAAAGTAGGTATTAAGTAAGGTAGTTGTTTCAAGGGGTATGTTATCAGGGCAGGGGTTGGCAGTACTGGTGTTACCCGGGTGGAGTATTTGATTCATAGTCTTCCAGAAATATTTGGGATTGCTTTGTTAAGAGGTTTGTTGTTTTACGTAGAAGATTTTATTGTCAAGGAAGACTTGATTTTGGAGAGGTTACAAAGTTCTTTGTACATCTGGAGATGGGTGGGGGATTTGGGCTTTGTCCCTTTTGTGTATGAGTGTTTGTGTGGCTTGGGTTTGCCATGGGGAGTTATTTACTCGTACTTTTTGAAGATGGGCAAGTGAGTTGAGTATGTTTAAAAATATAGAATTAAATTTGAGTATGGCATCATCTAGGGGAAGGTAAGAAATAACATGCCAGTTGATTCCAGACAGTGTATTATTGAAAACATCCTGGGGAAAGGGGGGCAGGCTTCAGCATTCTTTGATTTTTTTGTGGTCTTTGGATATGAGGGGTGTACCTCTATACACAAGCTGGTGAGTGGTCACTGATGGAGTTGGGTAGAGTTTGTGAGTTGTGGTATAGGTCAGGATTTGAGATTAGTATCCAGTCAATGATACAGGAAGTGTGGCTAGGCTTATTGAGGTATGTGGGTGTTGTGATAAGTTGAGTAAAACCATGTAAACTGATTAAAGAGCAGGGGGATTTGGAGGCTAAAGATAGACAATTAATGTTAACATTGCTTAGCAGGGTAGATTCATTAGTAGCATTGAAGAGTTTGTTCTAATAATGGGATGTTGTAACTAGGGGGTATGTAGACTGCTGCAATTGTTATGATTTTATGGTCATTTAGCTAACAATTTACAGCTAGGGCTCAACAGGGTGGAGAAAAATGAGTGGTTTGCATAAAGGGGACAGGTTTCGGTGATCAGCATGGAGAATGGCGATGCCTCCTCCTTTTTTCTTTGTACAGTCAAGGCAAAGGAAGTTATATCCAGGGGGAGGAATTCTGTGCAAGTGATGTGAGGTTTGAGCCATGTTTCACTTAAAGTGATTATGACAGGAGAGTAGTGGGTCATCCATGCTTGGAATTCACTAATTTTGTTCATGATACTATGAATATTGAGAGAGGAGAGGGTCAAGGTGGGAGACTTTGGGAGATGGGAAGGAGGTGGTGTGCTAGTGGTGGTATTGAAGGGGTTGGAGAATGGTCCAGGTTTGGGGTGAATGTCACCAGAGAGCAGAAAGGAAATGAAGGGGTAGCGTTTGTTGAGTTAGATGAGAAAAGTGATGTGTATGTTTAGAGTCAAGGCGATAGCGTGTATGTGGGCAGTTCCCCTTCATAATGTCACAGAGCAGTTCACTGACTTTAAAAACGGCAAGACGAAAACATTGTAACTGCAGAAGCATGAAGTCCCAGAACATCATCTTTCCTATCTGGGAAAGTAATCACTTGGCCACCATGGTGAACGTTGTACTTTCTCCACTGTAGTGCTATCTCAGAGTTGGTATATTTAAGTACGGGGGTGTGGTTGTAATTTGTTACAGTTGTGGTTTTTTCATTGGTTGCCAAGTGGTTGCTTTCCCAGAGAGGAAGTTATATTACAGCAAAACTACATTTTCATCTGAGATAGAGTAAACTAGAGGGGCACAAGCATCCCCTATCCATCAAAACATTCAGTGTTTCCCTATTTAATTGTGTTTTTTTTCAGTGTTGAATAATAGAGCACATACACCTATTCAGTTGAATTCTTCATTTTGCCACAGTCCTTTTAGGAGAAACACATTGTATGTTCTCCTTATTTGGAGACTGTTACAAAAATTTTATTATTTTGTAAACAACAGAGAGATGTATTTTCAAGCTCAAATAAAGTTTAGGAATACTAATTACATTGCTAATTGAAGAATTAAACAGCCTGAATAATTCTGAGCACTAAGATTTAAAATGTTGATAACAAGTGCTGGCACTTTGCAAATGGCAGACTTCATTTATTATTAGAACTTTCAGATCTTTCACAGTTTTTTCATTAAATATGAATTTGTTGAGACAGCTTATATTTTCGTCTACAGAACACCTGTTAGACAGCAGGCTTCTGTTGCCAGATCTTCTGATAAATGCTATTTTTGTAGTATCAGTTTTGTGTCTAGCATTCATTTAGTGTTGGTGTGATGAGCATTTACCCAGTTTGTTTGGTCAGACCAGAGTTCCAAAACTTTAACTAGTACAGCTGCTTACCACTCAGGTAGTCAGGGCTACTACATTCAAGGTACTCAAGTCTGTTTTTGAGTGCTAGAACCCTAATACTCCTACAAACTAGAAGATAAGCTATAACACTAGTACCAGTAGACTAGAACTTCGATTAGAACACTCATATTCTTATGGGCTGGAACATCATTATTATAATCTTGAATGTGGTCTAGAACACTTGCATTATTATAGGCTAGAATATTTTAACTCTTATAGCCTTGAACATAGTCTAGAACACTCATACTTAAAGGCTGAAACACCAAAACTATTACAGTCTTAAACAAAATACACAACACAGGTAGTGCCAAAAGAACAATTCATACGACACACGTTCTCTGACAAACTGTAGTTGCACATTAGTAATAATGTGATTACATAAACGACAGTGATACAGGAAAATTACTTATTGCCAGCAAAAAAGGTTTTTACAGCCAACAGTGGTATGTGGGCAAAAGAAATGATTGTAAATCTTCACATTATCTAAACTGGGTCCTTTTAAAAATATGTAACAAAAGTTAACGGAACAGGTTTAAATAAAATTTTCTTACACCAACTTAAGTCAGTGTTGTTCACCTGTTTTTTTTTTTCAAATAATTTTTATTAGTTTTACAAACTTGAAACAAAAAATACAATTTAAATATAACAAAAACAAAAAAAAAACACTATATACAAGGGTCCACAGCAGTAATACAACAAAACAAGTCATTAATACTTTCCCAATAGATCATTCAGTTTTTGCAAATGTTTTTTTCTGGTGAGTAATATTTGAAGTTCTTATGTTTAAAGTTGAAAGTTCTTTCTTGCATATACTTTTAGCTAAATTAAGAAAATCTTTAAAAGAAAAAGCAGTTTTACGTTTTAAATTTTTTGTAATTATTTTTCTAGCTACTGATAAAATCAACCAAAGAAGAGGCAGCTGGGGACAACATCTGGTACTGGAGCATTAAACAAGACAAGTCTGTCAGATATATAACATTTACCGGTCCATAATGCCTGAGAATTTTTTTTAATTAATTCCAAAAAGGAACAACCAAATTGCATTTTAATATCATATGTGACCAATCTGGTTCTGACTCGGATTCACAACTCCAGCATTTAGTTTTCTTTGTTTTAAACATCAAATCAATTTTACTGGGGAGTTAAAAAATTCCTGTGGATAAATTTCCAACTAAATATTATTCAATAAAGAGACAATGTTGTTTTGTGACATGATTTTAATACCAAATTCTTGCTGTTTAATGAGAACTCTGACCCATTCATTTTTGTAGAAAAATTCCAAAAGGATGAATTCAGATTTACAGATTTTGTTCTTATCCTATATATTACCACTAAATCTGATTTATTATGAAATGGGGTGCGATTTATATTAGGAAGTCTAGTATTTTAGGCATGCACTTTTGATAGTTCCTTATTGTTTTAATTTTATCATTTACATATGTTATACAGCTATGACTATTTACCCAAATGTTATTCAATAAGGAGAGTAAGAAAGAGTGATACACAAACAAGTCTCTAACTATCTGCTAAATAATAAACTCCTAACCAACACCCAGCATGCTTTTAGGCCTTTCCATAGCACAACTGCACTAATTTCATTTACTAACATCATAAATCTCCACAAGAGTAATAATCTATATTCTCCTTCTATCTTCCTGGACCTCTCAAAAGCATTTGATATGGTCTCCCATACCCACCTTCTTAACACCCTCTCTGACGTTCACTTCTGTAACTCCACCTTGGCATAGCTCAAAGATTATCTTACATGATGGCAACAAGCAGTCTCTTGGCAACAGACCCTATCCACCTTATTGCCTGTTGAACTTGGTGTGCCCCAAGGCTCCATTTTAAGCACACTCCTTTTCTCTTTATTTACGAATAAATCTTCATCTTGCCACCTCATATGCATCTCTCATCCAATATGCAGATGATTCAACTGTAATCTGTTCTACACCATCCCTACCTGAACTGCAAACAATAACCCAGAAGGAAGGCATTTCAATAAGTTGAGTCCTGGCTAACAAATGCTAAATTAATTTTAAACCCCACAAAAACCAAACTATTAGTATTCTCCCCTAACAAATGCCCTCCTTTCCCTAACACTTTCCAAATTACCTCCCACAATAATATCTGCATAACCCTCTCACAACACACTAAATTACTAGGAATAGAAATTGATGATAAACTCAAATATAATATCCACATTGCACAGACAATCAAAAAAGTACACAAAAAACTTGGTACCCTCCACAGAAACAAACACTTCTTCACAAAGAACACTAGAATTGCCATAGTACAAACCCACCTTCTTTCTACCCTATTATATGCAGCACCCATTCTCATTAACCTTAGGAAAACAGACCTTCAAAAACTTGAAATCTGTTACAATAAAATAGCAAGATTTGCTATAAATTCACTGGATAGATGTCATCACTGCATTGCACTCAGGCAACTCAGTTGGTTGGAACTCCCACAACTCCTAAACTATACACAACTATTAATGTCCCACAAAATCCACACTGAACCTGAAGAAGTCCCTGTCTTACAAACCCTTCTACAACCCTATGCCCCTGTTAGACCTCTACGCTCCATAAACAGAAACCTCATTCAAACTAACACAACCAAAAATCAAGCTGGTGACTCACTCTTTTCTAACTTCATAGGTAAACACTGGAATGTTCTACCATCTACTACTACCTCCCTAGCACTCCATTCATTATTCAAACCAGCTCTAAAAGAACATCTACTTAGTAAATGGATATGGGCACGCACAACCCCCGGCTGACAAGTAACTAAGCACCTATTCTTCTCTTCTTACATTCTACCATCAATCTCTCATCTAATCCCTCCTCTACCAATGTAGAAACCTACCTCCAATTTAATCAAACATGGAAATCATATCACATACTTATAGGCTAAGATGTATATTAACATTGTTATGTCCTTGATTGTAGACTCATATGATTGTACTTTACTGGAAACAGTATGTAAGCTTAATCTCTTTTTGATCATGCAACTGATTTTTTTTATGCCTAGATGCATAGTTAGTATTAACTTTATTCTTAGAGTTTCTGGTTTGTATTATCTGTATGAATTAAATTTCTTGTGTGTATTCTCTGTTAACCTGGAGCTTTTCTCCCCAGGCCTCCTCTGAAAAAGGCCATGTGCCCAGACAGACTTTCCCGGTAAATAAATAAATAATTTGGAGAGAAGATATTCGGTCGTATGCAGTTTATTACCATTTAGGAATTGATGCCAAAATAATAAATTACTCTTCTGGAATTCTATCAACTTATTTTTACTGAGTGTTTCTAAACAGCCTTTAGTGTTATGTATAGGTCATAGAAGAAATGACAGATCTTTAAGAATATAATTGGATTCAATATATGTTTTGGAAACACGAATGATATAGTCAACTAGTGGGATGGGTAAAACTTATCTTTGTATTGTTTGCAAAGTAATATTTTAAAGTCCAATAGAATTTATTAATTCCAAGTAGGTTTTGAGGGATTAGATTATATTTATTGCTTTGAATTAATTTCTCATGTATGGATTTCCATGCAGAGTGATATGAGGAGTTTAACCAAAAATGCTATTATGTTTATAATACTGGATTTTGCATATACTTCAATATTTGGAAATGCTATCCCTTCATCTTCCCAGCTTTTAGTATGCCATTCAAAAGATATTCTCGGTTTGTTGAGATATCAAAGAAACTTGAGACAGGTGCAGTTTAGCTTGTTTTAAATCTTTTTTGTGGGAAGAAATATTAATGCTTGTATATAAAATAAGATTTTTGGAATAATAACCATTTTTATTAAAGTAAGTCCATCTTCAATTGTAAGCTCTTGGATCTTGTAGCCCAGGTAGATATGACCCTAGCCTTGAGTAGCATCCTATCATCACCCAGAATGATGCCACAGTACAAGCAGAAAATGACTGACTTTAACAATTGGCTAAGTTTCTGGTGTCATTCAAAGGGGATCCAGTATCCGTCTGCCTGGGATGACATGATTGAGAGACCTCGATTCTTTGCCAGAGATGGTCTGCATCTGTCACCCCTGGGAATACAGATACTGGCCAAGGCTCTCACCACCCCTATTGTGCCTTTTTTAGGCAATGCTCTGAAGACAAATTTGCCAGCATAATAACTGCAAGTTAACGCAACCTGAGGGTTATGCTACTCAACGCTAGAAGTCTAAATCATAAAATGCACTTGCTCAAGTCACTCAAACTGGAGAACATCAACCTCTGTGCAGTAACAGAGACCTGGTTCAAGGCTCCGGAGAGCACTCCAGCACTACCAGGCCACAATGCATATCACATCTTTCGGCCTCTAAATCTGGACTGAAACCCTAAAGGAGGTGTTGACCAATGCCCAAAGGCAGTGGTCTATCCATCATCATAAAAGATACGCACACCTCCAGCCTAGCTGCCCAACACAACACATCAGAGATACTTCAGGTACAACTAACACTGGATAAACCTGCAATCCAGGTTGTAGCCTGCTATAGATCCCCCACAATGTCCCAAGACTCCCAATATGCATTCCTGAACACTCTGAAAAGCATTAAGGTTCAACCTAATACCCTCAAACTGGCAGACTAACTACCCCTCCATTATCTGGGAAAATTACTCCTGTTCCAACTCATTTGCCCAGCAATTCCTACAATTCATTAATTCCAATGCCGTGGACCAACTCATTCTCACCCCCACCAGAGGTAGAAACATTCTCGACCTGGGCATTACAAACATGGGAGACCACTGCCCTACACCAGTAATCAACTCCTCCCTGGTTAGATCTGACTACAAGTTAATCACAAGTCGATATCCAAATCCCACCCGTACCCCCCCCCCCCCATGAAGGAAACCACAGTAAAGAACTTCTACAAAGCCAATTTTGAGCTTCTAAAGACAGAAGTGACAAACTTCACATCATCCATGCAAATGGGGAATGGGTGTGTGGCTGCTGAATCATACACAAAGGCATTGTATGAGCATTTACACAAGTGCATGGCTAGGTCCATACCAAACAGAACCAATATCCAGTCCTCCAAAAAAAAAGGAAGCCAATCTGGTGGTCCCCTGCTATTAACACACTCTACAACAGAAGGAAAAAAACTGCTGCAGAAATGGGTAAAGTCGCAAGACTGGAAAAATTCCCTTGTAA
This sequence comes from Protopterus annectens, assembly GCF_019279795.1. Lineage (NCBI taxonomy): Eukaryota > Metazoa > Chordata > Ceratodontiformes > Protopteridae > Protopterus > Protopterus annectens. Next base: position 142,195,939 of record NC_056749.1, on the reverse strand, counting down.
ATCTCAACAAAAAACTGAGATCCCTCATCAAATCCTTCAAAGCTAGTTACGAAAGCAAAATTGCTACAGATACTAAAGATAACTAAAAGGCATTCTTTAGCTATGCCAAGAATCTACAAAACAATACGCATAGGTGCGCTGAGCTACTGCACAATGGCACCACTTATACTGAACCAACAAATATTGCCAATATATTGGCCGATAGATTTAGTGCAAACTTTACCCCCCCTTCACCCCTAAAGGGCTCATCCCAATAACCGAGGAATGCCAAATCCCTAATATCATGGCTGCACAGGTAGAAACAACACTGTCCAAAGCCAAAAATACAGTTTCCATGGGATCTGATAATATATCTGGCTGTGTTCTACACAAATTACAAAGGGAACTGGCACCACACCTGAGTGCCCTGTTCATCCACAGCCTCACTTCAAGCTTTGTTCCCACTGAATGGTGCACTGCTACAGTTATTCCACTTCACAAAAGGGGAGTGACTACTGACCCAGGAAACTACCGCCCCATCAGCTTGATGAGCCTGATCTGTAAAGCTATGGAGCACATCATTATGGACCTTATAAATAGGGATATAGGGAACCTTCAAACCCTGGACCCCTCGCAGTTTGGGTTTGTGAAAGGTAGATCATGTCTGCTCAACCTGATAGACTTCAGCAGTGGACGAAGGCAAGGTAGTCCATACAACCTACCTCAATCTAGCTAAGGACTTCAACACCATCCCCCACTCAGGGATCATTGATAGACTCTCTAACCTAGATATTAACCCCAACTTCATAAGATGGGTGGTCAACTGGCTCACAGACAGAACCCACATGGTGAAAGTAGTGGACTCCAAATCTGACTACCGGGCAGTTACAAGTGGAGTCCCACAGGGACCTGTCCTGAGTCCTCTCCTGTTTGGCACCTACTTCTCTGAAGTTCAGGCCAACACAAAGAGACTCTGGTTAACCAAATTCACAAATGACTGCAAGCTGGGAGCTATTACAGATTCTCAAGCTGATATAGACATCCTACAAAAAAGCCCCACAGAGACCAACGACTGGTACCAGAACCATGGTGTTAAGCTCAATGGCAAAAAGTGCATAGTCATTCCCTTAAGGAAAAATACGGTGCCCATGAACTACCACATCAACAGTAGTCCACTCAACTCCCAAGGTCTAACAAGAAATCTAGGGACACAGGTAAATAGCAACCTCTCTTTCTACAACCATGTTGCCACTGTCATTAGGAAGTCCTTCTATGTGGCACACCTCATTACAAAAGGTTTCTCATCCAGGAAGAAAGAAGTTATAATCCCTCTCTACTCATCCCTCATTAGACCCATTATAGAGTACAGTGTCCCATTTGGCATGTACCTCACTACACACCTACAACTGGAGAGGCCACAGAAATTCCTCACAAAGAGGGTCCTAGGACTCAAACACATGCCCTATGCAGAAAGGCTCAAAAAACTCCAGCTTTATTCCATCTCATATCGCCTACTTAGAGGTGATTTCTGCTTGACATATAAAGCCATGTCTGACACAGTGCTGCTAGACACACTTCATCTGAAAAAGTCCCAATACCCTCCACAACACATGCTCCAAATACCTCAACCTCATCACCACAATAAACAGAACCTGCTGGGGGGACAGGTTCAATAAACAGAACCTGCTGGGGGGACAGGTTCCTAACCCAGAGACTTCCCATACTCTGGAATAAACTCCCCATTCACGACAAGTAGAGCACTTCACTAGCCCTCTTCAAAAAAAAACTTTACGAGTGGATGGGTAACAGGAAATTCACCCTGGGGATCACTTCAACAGCCTTGCTCATAAGGGCACAAGAAACTAACGTCCGGCAACAGGATGACTGGGAATATTCTTGGGCTAGGCTTGTATTGGCTCCATGGCCTTTAGCCTAGTGGCTCACCTATGAACCTAAAAAGGACTTATTCCATTCATCTGTTAGATATTTAACTATATTAGTTAAGTTTGTGCAGTTAGTCTGAATAGTATTTCTTGTTGAGGGTGTAATAATAATTCCAAGGTAATTTATATAGATATTGTTCCAATTGGATTCAGCATGACTATTAAGACAATCATCATTTTTTTTTATTAATTAATAGGGTTCTTGTTTTGTTTTTGTTAAAGTTTAAACCTGAGTTTTTTTTTTTCAAAATGATTTAAAGTAATAATAATTTGATTTAAAGAGGACTTTATGTCTCCTGTAGTTATTGGTATGTCATCCGCAAATAACTGAATCTTAGAGCTGAGTTCCTTATCAATTTGAAAACTTCTGATCATACAATTAGTATAGAATCATCTAATATAATCTAATAATAATCTAATAGAATCAGCAAGAGGTTCAATGACAACAGCGAATAATAACGGGGATAAAGGGCAACCTTGTTTTCTGCCCAACTTTAAAGGGTTTAGACATGAAAGAATCAATTTTAACATATGAACAAAAGTTATTATATAGCTTAGTAATGTGGTTAATGAAGAATTCAGAAAAGTTATATTCTTTAAGTACTTTAAATAAATATGAACAGCTAATAGAATCAAAAGCTCTGTTTAAATCTAGACTAATTATTGTTAGTTCTTATTTTCTTTTTATTGGCCAAGTCAATTAAAGTATTTAATATGATAATATTATCATGGACTTTTCTGTTGAAAATAAAACCTGTCTGGTCTACATTAATTAATGTGGGTACTATATGATTTAGTCTTCTGGCAAGGATGGACAATTTATAGTCAACATTCAGTAAGGATATAGGTCTGTAAGAGGAACAGTGCTTACTATCTTTATCTTTTTTTAGGAATAGGAGAAACAAGGGTGTAATGCCAGGATGGGGAAACCACATGTGAAGTTCTGGTATTTTCAAATACATTCTGTAAAAGTTTAACAATATTATCTGGAATAAGTCAGTATATTTCAGGGATTAATCCATCTAGACCCAGGGCTTTACTTGTTTTAATGTTTTTAATTTGATCTTTAATTACTATTAATAAAATAGATTTGTTATTAATATTTACTTGTTCTCTAGTTAATCTTTGATGTATATTATATTTTAAAAACTATTAGTAGCAGTATCACTCTCAAGTTTTAAAAGTATTATTGACATTTTCATAATGATTTCTAAAACATTCTAATATGTCATTTAAATCAGTTATTTCTCTATCTTTCCCCCTTTGATTTATTATTTATTTAATATAATTAGTGATTTTTTTTCTTTGATCTTATAGCAAGTTTATGCAAACTTTTGGGGTTAACTGAATAGGAACAAATTTTCCATTTGTCTAATTATATTGCGATTATATGTTGCATTGTATCTAGATATTTTTTATTCAGTAATTTTAATTCAAGATTGATATTTGTATCCTTTGGTTTCGCCTTTGTTTTTAAATCATCTATCTTAGTCTGCAAAGTTTTCGGTTCTTTATTCCATTTTTTTCCTCTTATTAAGATACCAACTTTTGATTTTGCCATACAAATAGGCCTTTAAAGAATCCCAAAGTATGATGTCAATAACCTCACCATTGTCATTTATTTCCATAAATTGATTTCTGTAATAAACCATTCCTTAAAGTATTTCAACTGAGTAATATATGCTGGAATTCTAGTAATATTGATTAGATTATTCGATTTAAAGGTGAAATTAAATGAAATGGCATTATGATCGAATAATGGGCAGGATGTTAGTAATACATCAATTTTAGAATATAAGCTGTTAGAGGTGAATATTTTATCTATAGTTGTTTGGGTGCCAAAACAGAATGAATAATGTGTGTAGTGTAATGAATTAGCAGATTTCAAACTATATATATATATATATATATATATATATATATATATATATATATCATAAATTTAAATTATTAATGAAATTATTTAAATGTTTAGCTGAAGATGACAGTTTAACTTATTATTTATTAGTACTATCATCTTCTGACAGAACACAATTAAAGTCTCCCGCTATAATGAATTCACCTTTAAATTGCAAAGTAATGGTGTCCAATAGTTTTTGGATGATTTTTGTATCAATTCCTGGGATCCCATGTGTATTGACTAGTGTATAATATTGTTTGTTGACTTCAACTGTAATTATTGTTAACATACCATCCTTATTGGTAAATGTGTGTATGATTTTAGGTTCAGGTATAGAATGTCCCTGAAGGATCATTGTGCCTCTCCTTTTTGACTTAAAATATGAACCAGCTAGTATATAATAGTCTTTAAAGAATATTCTATTTATGTCTTCTTTAATCATGTGTTTCTTGTAAAAAATGATACGTGTCTGTTTAGCATTAGATATTTACTTAAACTGCTTATTTTCAAAGAATTATTTAGACCACTGACGTTTAGAGATAAACAATTATATGTAAACATGCAGGATGTAGATAACATTTTTTAATCCTAGAAGTCAAATTCTTATTTTGTAGAAGATACATAAAGTAACAAGGAAATATTGCTGTGGACAAAGAATGATACGAGACAAAGAATTATAAATGAAACTGTTTAAACCATTCATCATGGAATATAACATTCCTGGTTGGACAAATAATTTATCCAAACCACTCATCAACCATATTGAAGTAATTAACAAAAACCCTGCTTAGCTTGTGCTACTACTTCTTAAAAGAAATATTAAATTATACATGATGATTATTCACTGTTGCAAATATATAAAAAAATATTTTATATCAGTACATATGAATATCAGTCGATTTTGTGATTTGTTGAGTAAAGAAAAAGACTGAATGAACAACAAGAACTGTTATATCTGAACTATACACAACTATGCATTCATCAGAATCTGAAACTGTTAAAAATCTTCATTATTACTACAAGAAAATACATTAAGAAATAAATGTCACATGAAAGAATACATACATACAGCATGTCTTTACCCTTTCACAAAAAAAATCTAGCTAAATACGTATCTGTTGTTTGACTGTGAGTGAAAAACATAATAATTGCAGTAATATTTCCATCCTGTTGCTCCTAAATAATGGCCCTTTGTGCACACTTCCGAAATTTGTAAGGGAAGTTAAAGCAACAATAACCCATCCCAGCATAGTCTAAAATGACATGTGTGCACCTCTGAGGTCCGAGTGGTAAATTAAAGAAACAATGATACCATCCCCAGTTCCCCAATATCAATTATAGCTATCCTCTCTACATACCATTGAGCAGGGTCAGTATTAGACTGAGTGGGGTACAGGGGAGAGGCCAATGCTACCCTTGTATCAAAGTGTACTTATAGACCATTTAAACTGGGAAGACAATAAATAGGGTTTATTACTTTCAAAAGCGATCTCCCATCCCTCATCCGACAATACTCTTCTCACCCTGTCATTATAGCTATGTCCGTATGTAATTCGGGTGATGGAAGGAAAGAAAAAGGGAAAACAGCTGCATAATAAGTATCAGCTCTAGCCTACTCAGTAATTACGCATTACAATATTTCAAACTGCATTGCACAAATCATATTAGTCTTACAAATGCATACTCGTCTTAGATAGTGACTGTTTAGAATGAAAAAGCAACATGATGATCAGTTATATTCTACATACAGCTGCCACTCTCCTACCCTACCCAGCAACTAGCAGTTATATCTATGTCTGTGTGGACTTTTGATACTTGTAAAACAAAACAAAAAAAAGGGGGAAAATATGTATAGTGTGTCATTTCTATTCCATACAAACAATAGTTACAAACAGAAGTATTCTAGGCATTTTGCAAAACGTCAGAATAATCCTGCAAACTCCTACTAGTTCGGGAAAATCTAATAGCAACTGTTTGACTGTAAAAAATTAAGTTTAATCCCCCTTTGTTTTTAATTG